>NC_091117.1:106627500-106875000 GCF_040183065.1 Periplaneta americana
TTATGCATGATCTGTGAATCTGTGAAGAGTTAGCCTATGTCGTGTACTAGGGTGAGTGAATGTGTAAGTGTTCGTGTAAATGTAGTGTAGAGAATGGATGAGAATGATGATAAAGGTCAGGAAGGGAGAAGGAGAAGCCCGGTGCCGGCACGTAGTCTACTCCTGTTGAATAACACCAAGGGAGTCGTCACGCTTAACGTCCCTACCCGACGGAGGAATCACTATCAACAGTGAAATATGCTTACTCTTCATATGCACTGCAGACAGATTTTGGATTTAACCCAGGCATATTTGTGCACAATTTAGTACTAAATAAAATTTAATGACTTAAAAAAGTGGTGTGATGGAAACAGTAACTTCGCATACAACTCGCTATAAATATACACATAATTTGGCATCTGAATAAAATTAGTGAATATAATTTAAAACATCCCGTCTCGCTTGGACAATATCTCAAATTTTGCCAACCGTGTTTTTCTCCAACCATAAGGCAAATGTCAGGTAATCTATGGCGAATCCTCGGCTTCATTTCTTGCTATCACCAATCCCATCGACACTAAATAACCTCGTAGTTGATACAGCGTCGTTAAATAATCAAGCCAAGAAAACATGCATTCAAGGAAATGCTGCTAGCAGTGAAGTGAGACCATAGCCATGGGTTCAGATGGCACTATGCATGTCTCAATTAAACCGTTAATTATTAATTTTATCGTTAAGCTTTGTTATTGTAGTTGTTTTTTAGTTAACTGTCGGAAGACAGGTCTGAACCTCCCAAGCGATACCAAGAAGGCACCACTTATGAGGCAACTAGGTCAGGAGATAATGGGGTAGGCTAGCCAGTTCCTTTCCCCCTCCATTGCATACACTGCCGACTAGCGACATACGTATTGCACTAGTCAGACTTCAGATGTGTAGAAACAATAATAGTTCTTCCTCTGACACATAACGTCGAGATGTACTGCCTGATAATAGATGTATACACCGTGTCCCTCTTAGAGGGATTGAGAAATAAATACTCACCACTTAAAATCAGATGAAGATATTGTTTTGATTTACATCTGATAAGATGCAGAAACTGTCCAAGTTTAAAAACAGTTGCATGTTCATGAGTATGCGCACTAACGTTTATCGTAGAAACCAGCCTGGCGCCGGTAGAACATTCCGTCATTGAACCATTCTCCTTCATCGAGGCGACAATCAAAGGGAATGTGTATCTGGACATGTGCAGAACTTTTGTTGTTGATCAACTCCCCCAGGATCAGGTTTTCAGCAACATTACTATGGAGCAGTGCCTGGCTTCTTGAATGTAAACTTTTCACAATAGGTTGATCGGAAAAGGAGAACTTTCTTTAGTTAGTTATTTAACGACGCTGTATTAACTACTAGGTTATTTAGCGTCGATGGGATTGGTGATAGCGAGATGGTATTTGGGGAGATGAGGCCGAGGATTCGCCATAGATTACCTGGCATTCACCTTACGATTTGGAAAAACCTCGGAAAAAACTCAACCAGCTAATCAGCCCAAGCGGACATCGAACCCGCCCCCGAGCGCAACTTCAGACCGGTGGGCAAGCGCCTTAACCGACTGAGCCACGCTGGTGGCGGAGAACCTTGCGTGGCCACCTAGGTCACCCAACTTGACGCCCATTAACCTTTTTCTGGGGCTTTATGACGAATGCTGTGTACCAACGTAGTACAGTTGACACTTTGGAAAAACTGAGAGAACGCATTATAAATGCAGTTGCGCTATTAATTTCAGAAATGTTACGGAACACTTGGCAGAAAGTTGATATCTTTTGGATGTCTTCAGGGTAGCTCCAGGCGCACACATCGAGTTGTACTGACCATTCTCCGAAACTCTGAAAGTTTTTACATCAAGTTGTAAAAATGTATGTTATAAAACCATTATTTATACTTTAAATTAGCACTTATTTCTCGATCCCTCTAAGCGGGACACGGTGTATATCAGCCAGAACATCAATCAGAGGACCGTTAAACTTTATGGAGGGTAAATTACGTATTACTAGTAATGAGTAGAGCTAGGACAAATACCTCGATACTTGCAATGTGTGCGCGTTACGAGTGTAGTATGATAGCAAAGACGTTGTAGTTATTTATCTAGACACACAATTGGCGCTGGTGTCGTGTACAAATATGAAACCTCTCGCGCAGGTTCGCGCGACGCCATGTTTGGGGAGCACGAATGATTGTTTCTATAAAGCATTCGGAGTTTAGAAAATATCATTGAGTATATAGACGTTTTCTTAGTGGATTTCCTCCTTCACTGTAATATAACTAAACTTATTTACGTATTTTCTAACGTATAATATAAAATAACAGAAGTAGGCCTAAATCTAAATATTGTAACTAAGCATTACTTTAAATATAAACGCCTTATATTGTTCATAAATAGACTTATTAGTTTATTTCTATTTCCTATGATGGAATATATGGAATATTTTTATTTATGTTATTTTATATACGTTAGAAAACACATAAATAATTTATTTAAATTATATTACAAAGAGAGGGATGTCCGCTAAAAATGTATCTATACCCAATGGTATTTTCCAAACACCTAACGCACTGTAATAATAATACTCAGTGTTTTGAGATGACTCTTCTACTGCAGACATTGATTGCAATTCCCTTATTCTTACATCATTCTCAATGACACAATATTGTCAAAATGTGATTGTATTCATTGCTGACTTAGTTGTTAAATCATTAAGAAAAATATGGTGTAATAAATCTAAAGACTTAATTTATGGTACGTAACCTACCAGCAGTAAACAAAATCTCTTTTATTTTTTTAACGAAAGAATAATGGGAGTCTTGTCATACCATCATCTGAGATTATAGAAATATGCCGCTTAAGTGAAAGAGCGATTATGCAGATGTCGACAGATCAATGGCATATTACTACCCACTCTTACATCGTGTGAAAACAATATGCTACACTTGTACAATCTTTCTACACTTATAGGAACATATTTTAGAAAATGGATCTCAGATTCCTCCCGAGAATCATATTTTAAACTTGTTAAACTGAGCATAGAAGTACATAAAGATCTACTGGCGTAGCTCAGTGGGCTAAGGACTGTCGGTCCGGAGTCGCGCTCGGTCGCGGGTTCGATTCGCTGATTTCCTAGTTGGGTTTTTTCTTATATCCCCAACTGTAAGGTGAATGTCAGGTAATCTATGGCTGATCCTTGGCCTCGTCTCGCCAAATATCATCTCGCTATCTTCAACACCATCGATGCTAAATAATCTAGTAATTGATACAGCGTTATTAAATAACCAAATAAAAGAAAATACTACATAAAGAGCAGATGTTAGCACACAGCTTAAGGTTACCGGTACAACACGACTTTATATAAAAATGTTGTAAGACAATATTTAACGGAGTCAATAATAATAATAATAATAATAATAATAATAATAATAATAATAATAATAATAATGGTAATAATAATAATAATAATAATAATAATAATAATAATAATAATAATAATAATAATGAATCAATAGGCAAGATGTTCTGTACACTAGGCCTGAGTTCTATTGTATGACTAATTCATGCATGTGACGTTTATTTCATACTACAGCTGCGATAATAAGCTATTGCACGGTAGGCCTACTTATATTTCAAACTAAAACATTAGGTATGTGTTTCTATTTTACAGATGTAGGCTTATAATATAAGGCGAGAAATGAACAATTATTATTTATTCGCTTCCATATCACATAATATTATTATGTGATATGGAAGCGAATAAATAATAATTGTTCATTTCTCGCCCACATTAAAGCAAACGTGTTTACAATATCGGCCTAATGTAACGTCTTACACAGGCAGTGTTTTGTTAATAATAGTTAATACTAATAATTTTCTTTTCATCTAAACTATTACTACAATATGCATTTGTATTTCTGTTCGCTGTATATGTTGTCAAATAACTATACATCTTCAGTTATGGTATCAAATTGTTACAGTTTTCTTTCGTTTCATGTCAAACTAACGGTAACTAAGCTTGATTATGTGTTTAACGTGGTCGCTTTAAATGTTAATAACATTTTTTTTTTTAATTTATCCATTCATATTGATTTATAAGAGACACCAAACATATATATTAAACATTCAGGAATGTATAGTACAGCCGTCTGCTAGCCGGTGCTTCTCCCAAAACATGGCGGCGGACGCAAGCTTCAATTTGTCCCTACTCTAAACTTCTGCGCAGCCTCGGCTGTAGGGGCTCGTATGATAGCAACGGTGGAAGACGCAATCCAGGTAGCTTGGAACTGTAAACAATAGAGACAGGATGGTGTAAGGAGCTAACTACTCTTACAGTACAGCACAAGTATTAACCAGTGATGTGAACAAACGCATAAAATACAGTAAATAAATTTAGTTTACATTATAATAATTATTAGTTCTGTATAACTGAAAACAGACGGCCAGCTGACTAAGTTGGTAGAGCACCTGGCTACAGACTGAAAGGTCCGGGGTTCGATCCCGGGCGATGACTAGATTTTCTCGTTGCAAAACTTCCAGACGGTCCCGAGGTTCACTCAGCCTCCTATCAAATTGAGTACCGAATCTTTCCTGGGGGTGAAAGGCGGTCGGAGGGTGGTGTCGACCACACCACCTCTTTCTAGTTCCGACGTCACGGAAAGCATGGGACTCTACATAAAAAAAAACTTCGCTCCAAATCACATGATGTGATGGGAGCAAACAAAAACTATTGTTGATCATGTTCAAAGCTAGATGGCATTTGTGAAACTATCCAATAATTATTTCTTATCTTAACAATTGTGGCATAGCCAAGATTTTTCTACAAAATGATTTTCATTTTCTGCTGCACTTTTTCTGCGACGGACCCAGGAGTTGTTCTAGCAATATTTTTTTTTTAATTCTACAAGTAGCAGGGTATTGAGCATTTGAAAATTGTATTTTCTAAACTCTTAATATTTGGTCACATCTGCAAATTTGTTTTAATTAATAACAAATTTACATAGTTTGCTTGAATAAAACGTTTGTGGAGATATCATGGCAGAGATGTCTTCAGTGTTACAGTGTTACTTTAATGATTTTCTTTTGCGATGCTTAATTTACAATGAAAATTTCTCTACCAGATTTCTCTCATAACATATTTAATGTGGCAGGACGTGATGTTTTTGACATTATTGATTGATCTTCGCGTAGCTGTAGAATAGAGTATAAACACTGAGCGCCTACAGAACCGTCCGTACTGCTGCCGTAGAGACTGTACAGCCCTGAGTCAGGTTGTGCCGTATGCCTTCAGCATTACTATGCGCATCGAGGTAGGCTAAAGCCTTGGTTTTTAACAACCGCGCAATGACGCCTGCGTGAACGTGGTGCGGCACAACGTGAAACCAAAAGTTTGACGTTTGTGTGGCTCGCACTGTCTTGGTTTTTGACAGACCGTTATTCTGCGCATCTCGCTAGGAATATCATGAAATTCGGGCGTTTCGTGTTGACATGGATTCATTTGTTGCCTTGTTGGCTGCTGCTTCAAGAGGAGAAGGATAATGTTAATGGTTTAAGATAAGGCCTAATGGTTTTCTATGCAACTGAGGGTGCCACAAATGTTTTCAATAGAAGGATAGGATAAACTTCCAGGAACTTTTCTAGGAAATTCTGTCCTTGTACGATTTTTGCTAACGTCATAAAAAACAGGAAAACTAAGCACACAATCTAATAATAGTTTCTCTTCAGACTCTTCTTTGTAACTCATGATACAAAGACGAATACTGTAGGACTACAATACAACAATAGTTTAGAACGTCTCCAACCTATCGTAAAGAGAATGGCTGTATCTTTAATTGGAGTCGGAGCTTTATGCACTATAAAGTAGTATTGCTAGTTCGTATATATTTAACCTCGCCCCTATACGCTTCTGATATCACATGTTCCTGGATACTTAGCTGTGGTGTGGGAAGTAATGCATAGTATGTCTAATCACAGAAGTCTTTCAAGAAGACAAAACAAATTTAAGCACAGCGCCTCTTGACAACTATTGCAACGGTAAATTGCACGTGTGAAGTGCTAGACGCACAGTTCAATAGGTGGTATTTTCTTCCTTCAGGTATTATTTGATATTATTGGAATATTTAGATTTCGTAACGCTATAAACCACAGTTTCTCAACCGTAATGTGCGCCATGCTTACCTAAATATAGTTGATGTCATTTTATTATATCAGACATGTTTGGAGCCAGATTAAATAGAATATGTACGAAGTAGCAATACTACTTTATACTGCACTATTAAATTCCGATCCCTAATGATTATACCACAGTGCACAACCAACCCTTACAGCCGAGGCTGCGCAGAAGTTTGAGTAGGAACAAATTGAAGCTTGCGTCCGCCGCCATGTTTTGGGAGAAGCACCGGCTAGGAGACGGCTGTGCTATGTAATGTCGAAAGTTTTATATATATATATATATATATATATATATATATATATATATATATATATACAGGATGTTTAAAAATACGGGGCATAATTTCAGGCATGTATTTCCCACATGTAGACAATCAAAATAGTTCATTACAACATGTGTCCGGAAATGCTTTATTTCCGAGTTATGGCCTTCACAACATTGAAATTCACCGGAACGTTTTTCTTTCCGCAGGTCGTTGCCGTCAAAGGAGGCATTAAGAGGGCACTCTGACAGTTCAGTCCGAAGCGAAGGTTACATTCAGTGTTGTGTAGGCGTTAGACTGTGCGACATGTATTCAAATCAAGAGCTGGCAGAGATACACTTCATGTACGGTAACGCGGACGGCAATGCTACCCTGGCTCGTCGTTTGAACCAGGAGAGGTACCCACAGCGACAATGTCCAGATCGGAAGACATTTGTACGTCTCCATTACCGTCTGTGCGAGTATGGAAAATTTAACTCTCCTGGTTTGGGAAGAGGACGACCAAGATCTACAACTCCAGAAGTAGAGGAGGAGATTCTGGAGGCTGTGAACATGACTCCTTCTATCAGCACACGAAGGGTAGCGTTGCAAGTCAATGTTCCTCATACGACTGTCTGGAGACTGTTGAAAGAGTATCAATTGTATCCTTATCATTTGCAACGTGTACAGGCCCTGTCACCAGCAGATTACCCTGCACGAGTTAGGTTCTGTCAGTGGTTCTTGCAGCAGTGTGGTGTAAATCCGAACTTTCCTGCCTTAGTATTATTTACAGATGAAGCACAGTTCACACGAGATGGCATAACAAATTTCCACAATCAGCATGTATGGGCGTATGAAAACCCACGTGCAACTGTTCCATCTCATCACCAGGTGCGGTTCTCCCTCAACATGTGGGCCGGTATCATTGGTAGTTGGACCCCATGTACTTGTAAACAGACTTACGGGGCAGGCGTACACAAACTTCCTGGAAAACACCATACCTCATGTTTTAGAAGACACTCCACTGACCAATCGTCAACACATTCACTTCTTGCATGATGGCGCTCCTGCACACTTCAGTCGTACGGCTCGCCGGTACTTGGATCGAAGGTTTCCAGATCGATGGATAGGTAGAGGTGGCCCAATTGCTTGGCCTCCACGCTCACCTGATCTGAACCCTCTCGATTTCTACTTGTGGGGCCATTTAAAATCATTGGTTTATTCGTCTCCGGTGCCTGATTTGGAATCTCTTCGGAATCGAATTGTGGCATGTTCTGAGGACATACGCAATACTCCTGGAGTTTGGGATCGTGTTCGCAGGTCAATGAGACATCGATGTGAGGTCTGTATTCAAGCAGGAGGTGGACATTTTGAACATCTTCTGTAATGACAATGACCTGCGGAAAGAAAAACGTTCCGATGAATTTCAATGTTGTGAAGGCCGTAACTCGGAAATGAAGCTTTTCCGGACACATGTTGTAATGAACTGTTTTGATTGTCTACATGTGGGAAATACATACCTGAAATTATGGCCCGTAATTTTGAAACATCCTGTATATGTCTGGTGTGTCCTATAAATCCATCTGAATAGATAAATAATAAAAATCTTATTAACATTTAAAGCGATCACGTTATGGACATAATCAAGCTTAATTACCGTTAGTTTGACATGAAACGAAAGAAGACTGAAACAATTTGGTACCATAACCAAATACGTATACTTATTTGACAACATATAGAGTGAACAGAAATACAAATGCTTATTGTAGTGATAGTTCAGATGAAAAAATTATTAGTAGTATGTATTATTCACAAAACACTGCCAGATGTGTAAAGCAATACATCAAGCCTATATTGTAAACATATGTTTGCTTTGATGTGGACGAGAAATGAACAAATATTATTTATCTGCTTCCATATGACATATTATACACCTGTAAAATAAAACACGTACCTAATATTTTAGTTTGAAATATAAATAGGCCTACCATGCATTAGCTTACTGTATAGTATGACATAAACGTCACATGCATGAATCAGTCACATAATAGATCTCAGATCTAGTGTACAGAACATCTTGCCTATTGATTCATTATTATTATTATTATTATTATTATTATTATTATTATTATTATTATTATTATTATTATTAGGGTAAAAAAGGGTCTGTCTGATAGTCGGGCATTTGGACACTTTGTACTTTAACGTGTTACCTCGCCACTTGTGGGCACCACATTCTGCTAGAAGTCAATGACGGAAGTAGCCACGAGTGGGGCTACTTCCGTCATTGACTTCTAACAGAATGTGGTGCCCACAAGTGGCGAGGTAACACGTTAAATTACAAAGTGTCCAACATAACCGACTGTACAACAGACCCTAATTTACCCTATTATTATTATTATTATTATTATTATTATTATTATTATTATTATTATTATTATTATTATTATTATTATTATTATTATTGGTTTCGTTAAATGTTGTCTTACATCTTTTTATGTGAAGTTGTGTTGTACCGGTAGCTTTAAGCTGTGTGGTGACATCTGCTCTTTATGTAGTAGATACTTTCTTTTAGTTGGTTATTTAACGCCGCTGTATCAACGACTAGATTATTTAGCATCGATGGTTTTAATAATAGCAAGATATTTTGGCGAGACGAGGCCAAGAATTCGCCATAGATTACCTGACATTCGCTTTGCGGTTGGGGATATCGGAAAAAAAAAACCAACCAGGTAATCAGCCCAAGCGGGAATCGAACATGCGCCCGAGCGCAACTCCGGATTGGCAGGCTTTAGTCGATTGAGCTACGCCAGTAGCTTTTTATGTACTTCTATGGTCAGTTTAAAAAAATTCAAAATGTAATTCTCGGGGGAATCTGGGGACTTCATAAGAAGATGAAATTATTTTGAATCATCAATGTGGTTTTAGGCGAACTGATAAGATTTTTTGTATTCGACATATGTTGGAGAAAAAAAATGGAAGTATAACGGTACAGTACATCAGTGTTATCCATAGATTTCAAAAATGCATATGACTCGGTTAAGAGAAAAGTTTTATGTTATATTCCTATTGAATTTGATATTCCCAAGAAACTAATTACACTAATTAAATGTGTCTCAGTGAAACATACAACAAAGTTCGTATTGGCCAGTTTCTTCTGTCTGACGATTTTCCAATTCACTGCGGGCTAAAACAAAGAGATCCACTATCAAATTTACCTTTTAACTTTGCTCTAGAATATGCCATTAAGAAAGTCCAGGAAAACAGAGAGGGTTTAAAATTGAACGGGTTACATGACCTGCTTCTTTATGGGGATGACGTGAATATGTTAGGAGAAAATCAAAAACTGTCAGGGAAAAGAAGGGAATTTTACATGAAGCAACTAATGAGATAGGTTTGGAACTAATTCCCGAGAAAAGCAAGTTATATGATTGTGTCTCGTGACCAGAATGTAGTACGAAATGGAAAAATAGAAATTAAACATTTATCCTTTGAAGAGGTGGGAAAATTCAAATACAATTGGAGGAACAATAACAAATATAAATGGCAATCGAGAATAAATTAAATGCACAATAAATATAGGAAATGCCTGCTATTATTAGGTTGAGAAGCGTTTGCCATATGGTTTGCTTTCAAAAAAACTGAAAGTTAGAATTAATAAAAAGAAAATATATATTAGCGGTTGTTCTGTATGGTTGTGAAATTTGGACTCTCACTTTGAGAGAGGAACATAGATTAAGCGTTTCGAGAATAATATTTGGGGCTAGAGGGATGAAGTTACAGGAGAATGAAGAAAGTTACTCAATGCAGAACTGCACTCATTTTATTCTTCACTAACGCAATTAGGAACATTAAATCCAGACGTCTGAGGTGGGCAGGGCATGTAGCACTTATGAGTGATTCCAGAAATGCATATAGAGTGTTAATTGGGAGATCTGAGGGAAAAAGATCTTTGAGGGGACCGAATCGTAGATGGAAGGATAATATTAAAATGGATTTGAGGGAGGTAGGATATGATTGTAGAGACTGCAATAATCTTGCACAGGATAGGAACGATGGCGGGCTTATGTGAGGGCAGCAATGAACCTCCGGATTATCTAAAAGCCCTAACTAACTACCATGCATAATCACTAAATACGAATATGTGGGTTTCGTGATTATGTCTGATCATCTGTTCCCAATGTTTTTCAAGAGAATTTATTCATACTTATGAGTAGACGTAGGATATTTAAACTAAAAAAAAAAAAAAAAAAAAAAAAAAAAAAAAAAAAAAAAAAAAACATATTTAGACATCTAAAGTAGGTTTTAAAATATTGAAATAGGCTCTAAAATATTATTTTATTCGTTTTATAGCACGTCAGAAGAGGGCAGCAATGTTAGAATTGAGATAATGGAACATTAAACTTATGTATCTACCTAAATACATGAGTCATTCGAAAATTAGTGGCAACATTTTAATTAAGCACAAAATCTTATTTATTTACAATTGACATACAATTCTTAAAAATAATCTCTTTCAGTATCATGTACCCGTCGCCACACATCTGGAAGGCAACGGACACCATCCGCAGCGTCAATTTTGCCTAAGCTTCTAATTGGTTGCTATAACTTACAGCTGTTACAATGGCCTGTCTATTTCTAAAGCGTACACCTCTCAGAGGTTTTTTCCATCTTAGGGAAAACGTCGTAGTCGCTAGGACTCATGTCCAGAGAATAAGGAGGATGCTCTAGAATTTCCCAGTTCCATGTGTTAATTAAATGAACTACTTCAGCAGCCACATGACAACGAGCACCATCGTAAAGCATAGTGCGATATTCAAGAGATTTCTGAATTTCGGACGCACTTCTCTTCGTAAATGGTGTTCCAAAATGTGTCTGTAATATTCAGCATCCACGCGCCTTCTAATTGGAATAGGATGAATGATTTATACACCTGCATAATAATAATAATAATAATAATAATAATAATAATAATAATAATAATAATAAACAATAAATACAACTTTGAATAGGTCATTTGTTTGGCCTTAAAGCGTTGCAGATAACAGGTTATTATTACAGTCATTGAATATAGAGTAGCCTGTAAATGAGATTATTACCTTATAACTTACAGATAATAGGTATCAGGCACTACTCCACCCCATACTATCAGCTTACATTAGTCACCGCTAGGGGAGCTGGATACTAGCAGTGTTGCCGCTAATTTTCGAATGACCTATGTATAATTAAGCAAGTTTGATTTCTTTGTAGATTTCTTGGAAGAGAACAGCAATTTTAGAGTTAAATTACATAAATCTAAAATTATATCCTAAATTTATTTAAAATTACATAAATTTGATTTTACGCATTAGAGGTATCTTAGAAGAGAACGATAAACTCTGAATTAAAAAGGAATCACTGTAATTGCTTGTCACTTGGCTACTCAAGCCACTAGTAATTTCTTGAATGTGATAAACAAATATATTCAAACTTCATTTATCATTCCAATAATTGTATGTTGCGAATTAAATCGTCTCGTTCCCGCTATGGAGCAAAAGGCGCATAGAGTATTACAGAAATATGTTAACGACATTCTTCCAGAATAGGTGACCACTTAAACGTCCCACGTTAATGTGTGTTACTAAATTTAACTAAAATACTAATATATTTGGAAATATTAAAAAAATATATAATAAAAATAATCAGAATGTTAAAAGATTATTGATACAATATTATATTGCATCAAAGTAATCTAGTAAATAACTACCTAAGTTACTTTTAAACTATAAGAAAATTCATTACCGGTATTCGTTTCGATGGATACTGTAATGGATATTTGTGACAACTGAAAATAAATGTATTTAACTTTTAGACAAAGCATTAAAAGAAAAAACAATACAGTGCATTATAAGCGATAAAGTAGGGTAACCTGTCCTAAAATGACATAGGATAACTAAAAAGCCCTCTGGATGCTACAGTTTTGCTTATTTTCTTCTTATATTTGTTAAACAGTGAATTCAATGCATTACCTTTACAGTGTGCTCATAATAACAACTACAGATATTTCAAATTTACTTTTATTAAGGATTTAGGAAAATTATAAAAAGTGTCATTTTACCTACAGTGTGTGAGTAAAATGACATGCCCACTTCTTGTACATTACAAAATACTTCTACTTGAAAATATCGCAAGTAAAGGACTTTGCTCGTTTAGACAATCCTGCACACTCACTGTGGGCCCACATACAACGTTTAATATAAGTTACTTAAGCCAAGATTCTTTTGGCTTGGAATGACTGAATAAGACGTTGCAATAGAGACATGGTACATCTTCATTCTCACTGTCATCAGAATCTTCATCATCTTCAGCTACTTCAAAAGAAAGTTTCCTCCTTACTTGTTGAGCTGCCCTTCTTGAGTCTACTAGCTTCTTTTGCTGAACTTTAACCTTCACTTCGGTGAGATAGGGGCTACTTGTGAGAATTTGTGATCCCTCGTGTTTTCTCTTCCTTGTCGTCTGTTTCACAGATGAAGTGGTGAAATGTCGCCTGGTTTTAAGAGTGAAGGTGATGTGGTGAGTTGAGAAGATGGTAAAGCTATTGATGGAGTATGTAGGGTAGATGTTGTAAATGATGAAGGAATAGGTAGGGAAGATATTGCAGATGTTGACGGAGGAGGTAGGATACAGGATGTTGAAATTGGTGTTGAAGCTGTATTTTTTCTCTTTTATTTTCAGTCATGTTTCCAACATCATTTTCAAAATTTTCTTGAATGACTCTGTCCGTTATTGTTGCAGCATTAAAGACGTGATCTGGAAACACATCACGGTTCAAGGGCCAAATACCTGTCATTGAAAACCCACTGAGAGCATTATGGTTAGTTGCAGCCTTTCCAAATGCCACTGAAAATAAAGCAGCAATCTGGTATTGGGTCACGACCCTTTCAGGATGTGTTCTCAACCACTTCGATATTTCCTGATTATAGAATACTTTCAATGGCGCAAAAAACTATACATCCAATGGTTGGAGTCGATGGGTACAATGTGGAGGGAAAGAAAGCATTACTATGCCATTTTCCTTGGCATAGGTTAGAACATCGATATGTTTGTGGCTTGAATGTCCATCAACTAGAAGGAGCACTTTCCTTTCCCAAGTAGGATTGGCATATTCCTTAAAGTATTGCAGCTACATGAAGAACAGTTCTCCAGTCATCCATCCAGAATCATTAATAAGCCCTAATGTGCCTGTTGGTGCTCCATCGAAAAGTTCATTTTTAAATTTCTTCCTAGCAAAAATCAGAGCGGGTGAAGCAAAATTTCCTGCAGACCTTATGCAACAGACTACAGTAGCATGTTGCCCTCGTTCGGCGCTGGTTACTGCACCAACTTGCTTCCTGCCTTTTTCTGCTAGGATTTTCTGAAGCCTTTGAACTGTTGACAAAGCTGATTTATCGACGTTTCAAATTCTTGTGTCCTGAATGTTATTTAAAAAAATTACCTGCTGCAGGTTTTCGAAAAATCTGCTGATTTGTGGCTTGTTGAAAACTTGAGCTCTTCCGAGGAAGTAGGTTCAGGTTGTCTCAACGCAAGTTCTGGGTGTCTCTTTCTGAAGCCACGTAGCCATTCCCAACCTGAAATTATTTTATTTTATATTAATGTAAAGTACAGAACAAATTAAAGGATTAAATTCACTTAAATAATGTGATTGTTGAAGGAATACCTACAAGCCAACTTAGTTTCATAACTGAACCTATTTTCAAATCCATTCTGCACTGATAGTTCATATGCTAACTTCCTCACATCAAGTAATGTTAGTCCAAAAAGACAACGTTCAAATTCCTTAATGTGGTGTACAAGTTCAAGTTCCAAATCATTTGAAAAAGTTGTCTGATAACGACCCCAATTCTTTATCTACAGCAAAAACTTGCTTATTTTTCCCCTGTACTCTCCTTCTCAGAGTGGATTGTGGGGCACCGAAAGTCTTTGATGCACGCAGCCACACCATTTCTTTCTTGTTGACTGCATCAATTGCCTTTTGCATATTTACTATGTCCCAACACTGCCGATCATTAGTCCTCTTTTAAACCCCACCATTATGACTGCAATAATGATGATGATGATAATAATAATAATAATAATAATAATAATAATAATAATAATAATAATAATAATAATAACAAATTTAACTTGTTTAGTAATAATATTTAGACAGATAGAAACAGATTGCGTTCACATATAATAATGTGGGTAAAACGACATACTGCCATTTTACTTACATAGGTGGTGTGTCATTTTACCTACATACGTAGCCTTGAAGATATCGTGGCATTGCTCATAGACACGTGGACATGAAGATAACAATAAAACACGAAAATATTGAGAATGGAACAGTTTACTTACGCTACTAGGTCAGACATTCCGTAGCTATCCTCGAACCGTTTCAATGTATGTATATCCAAAACAGAGTGCCCTGAAAATTCACTACTTCGATGATAATAGATTTTGCTCTAGCTAAGCGAATAACACAAAAAGAGGACACCATTCACTATTGTTCATTGCTACCAACTCAGAAACATAATCAGACAATGGAAAGTCCTGCCACTTATGGCAATTACAAGAAACCCAGGGTATGTCATTTTACCTTAGGACAGTTTCCCTGGCTATTACCAGAGTGTTACTTATTCCAATATCTATGATTCTTAATTATCGATGTAAAATTATATTTTTATATTTAATGAATTTTAAGATTAATCGAGGCGTTCTCTTGAATAACAACTTAAGATACGTTACAACGTTTTTCATTTGCAACAAATATTTAACCCGTAATAACACATTTTCCTCCAACGAAATATTATTTCCCTCCAACAAACACGTCGCAGTCCACGGGCTACTTGATTGGAAGGCCACCACACTGTAATTGCGACAACGCTGCTTGGGGGCTCAGATATGTGGCAGATTGGGAGATTGCTTACAGAAGTTATCACTGTCATCAGTAATATTAATGTTTACTCGAAGTAGCTACGTGTGTAGAGATAATTTCACATACATAATTCTTTATGTCATTTCAGACATGTTGATATTTTAACGAAAAGTAAGTGTAGTTTAAATTATATATTACGTATTTACTGCTCTTCTCGAGAACCTCATTGTCTTGGAGTGATTAGACATTCTATAACTATGTGCTTTGTTGTCTACACATACCAAGAAAATGCTCCGTACCTGGTTGCAGAAGCAACATTGCTGGTTATTCACCTCACAAAGCTGTAAAAAAAAAAAAGTAAGTTGGGAATTATGCACAGCATTTATCACTGGTGACCATGCCAATGATGAATATTTCAATAATCTCAAAAGAGATGGGCTAACTAAGCCATCACATTTTGTGCTGTATTTAGATTTGTTTGTGTGTGATATTATACAGAAAATAGTGTCTTTGTTGCGGCAGTCAAAAATTACTGCTAAGAAAATTGGTGGAACAAGGATCACATGACGATGACAATCTTAGTATATTCGTTTCAGATGTTTTCCCTTGTGGCAAACCAGTGTTCGATATTTGTAAACAAATTGTATCTACCGTAACATACATACTACTCAACAATTAGCCTACTGTCAAATTTAAAATGAACTTGCAAGTACTAGCAGCTCTGGCAAGAAAAGAAAATTAGAAACATTGTGTAGAATTCCATGATATATTGTAGAACCCTTACTTACTTACAAATGGCTGTTAAGGAACCCGGAGGTTCATTACGGCCCTCACATAAGCACGCCATCAGTCCCTATCCTGAGCAAGATTAATTCAGTCCCTATCATCATATCCTACATCCCTCAAATTCACTTTTATATTATTCTCCCATCTACGTCTCGGCCTCCCTAAAGGTATTTTTCCCTCCGGCCTCCCAACTAACACCCTATATGCTTTTCTGGATTCGTCCATACGTGCTACATGCCCTGCCCATCTCAAACGTCTGGATTTAATATTCCTAATTATGTTACGTGAAGAATATAATGCGTGCAGTTTTACGTTGTGTATCTTTCTCCTATAACTTTATCCACAACTTTAGCCCTCTTAGCCCAAAATAATTTCCTAAGTACCTTTTCTCGAACACCCTAAACTATGCTCTTATCTGAAAGAGAGAATCCAAGTTTCACAACCATACAGAACAACAGGTAATATAACTTAACTGATTTATAAATTCTAACTTTCATGTTTTATGACAGCAAACTGGATAACAAAAGCTTCTCAGCCGAATAATAATAACAGGCATTTCCCATATTTATTTTGCGTTTAATTTCTTCTCATTTATATTTGTTAGTGTTGCTCCAAGATATTTGCACTTTTCCATCTTTTCAAAGGATAAATTTTCAATTTTTATATTTCCATTTCGTTGTATGTTCTGGTCACGAGACATAATCATATACTTTGCCTTTTCGGAATTTACTTCCAAAGCTATATTTTTACTTACTTCAAGTAAAATTTCCATGTTTTCTCTAATAGTTTGTGGATTTTCTCCTAATATATTCACGTCATCCACATAGGCAAGCAGTTGATGTAACCTTCAATTATAAACTCTCTCTGTTATCCTGGACTTTCCTAATGGCATACTCTAGAGCGAAGTTAAAAAGTAAAAATGATAATGCATCTCTTTGCTTTAGCCCGCAGTGAATTGAAAAAGCATCCGACAGAAACTGGCGTATACGGACTCTGCTGTACGTTTCACTGAGACACAATTTAATTAATCGAATTAGTTTCTTGGGAATACCAAATTCAATAAGAATATTGTATAAAACTTCTTTCTTAACCGAGTCATATGCCTTTTTGAAATCTATGAATAACTGATGTATTCTACCCTTATACTCCCATTTTTTCTCCAATGTCTGTCGAATACAAAAAGTCTGATCAATAGTCGAGCTATTATGCCTAAAACCGCACTTATGATTCCCAATAATTTCATCTACATATGGAGTTAATCTTCTCAAAAGAGTATTGGACAAAATTTTGTACAACGTCATTAAAAGTGATATTCCTCGAAAGTTACTGCAGTTAGTCTTTTCCCTCTTCTTTAAAGATAGGTACAATTATGGACTTCTTCCATAGTTCTGGTACAATTTATTTTTCCCAAATAGTAAATACAAGCTTATAAATTTCGCTAGATAATGCACTTCCACCCTCTTGTAATAATTCTGTTGGAATTTGATCGATACCTGGAGACTTCTACTTTTTTCAGATTTTCTATCACAATTTCGACTTCAGTAAGCGTGGGTTCCGGTATAAATGGCTCAGCAGATTGTATTTGAATTTCGTCCCAAAAATTTCTACTTGGCCTACATTTAGTAGTTGCCCAAAATATTTTTTCCATCCGTCTAGTATTGAATGAGTACCCGAACCCTATTGAATAAAAATGTAAGAATTACGGATAATGCTTTTTTTTTTAAATAAATTAACGTGATGTTTGCAAGTTCAATTTGCAGGCCTGCCCCGAGAAGATTTAGACAATAAAATGACTTGTGTTACCTAAATTTATTATTATTATTATTATTATTATTATTATTATTATTATTATTATTATTATTATTGTTTGTAAATCTCATAACAAAATTATTTCGGACAATAATAATGAAGAGTAATAGCCTATTATCGTTAAAAACTGAATTATTTCATAAACTGTGAGATATTAAGGAGGCTATCTGCTGGAATCATCTTTAATTTGCTCACTGATACAACATGGTTAATGTTTTATGAATATGTATCCAACAAAATTAGAGAATTTACTTTTATTTCATGGTAGACTTTAGAAACATTTTGCAATCAAGCAGGCTATAACGTGACATATGTCGGCCCCCCACAAGTGCATTGTAGCGACATTGCCACATTCAGTGCGGTGACCTTTCATCAGGTAGGCCGTGGTCACAGTCTAGAAACATTTTAATGACGCACTGAGGTCTAAAATGTTTGATGCTCTCTATCTCAAATTCAAGATTTTGTAGTTAAGTTATTATTTCAGAGAATACCGCTATCATATTAATTTAATCTTGACTGTTTCCCTTGCTTCGGAAGCCACGCAATGCCACTGGAAATAATATCCTCCATTTTGTGAACACGTTTCTGCTTGAATTTGAGTTCAACCCGGGCCTACCTACTAGGTTTGTAGCCGAAAGACTGACTTTTGAGTCGGAGATAACATCAGCAAAGATGCCTGAATAAGGAAGCAAAGGAAAACAAGGAAAGAAGAAGAGTAGGCCTATAAGAAGAGGTAATGAAAAAGCAGGAAGGAATCTGGACACCTGTAGTGTCATTATTTCTGTGACTACGAGCAGCGGCCTAATTGGATCTGTTAACACACCTGTATGAATCACTGAAATTAACAATCCGGCAGAGCATACCTATTCAGTTCTTGCTGTGTGCGTTCATTACAGCCAGTTTTATACCTTCTCGGCACTGCAATTATTTTCATTAAAGATACGCTCCTACTTTTTTCCCGTCTAGCAGGATAAACACAGCTAAAAAGCAAAGTGATGGATTTGTTCAGTGGCAATTCAGCAGCGATATAACGTCCATACAAGAAGTGACCGGGATGACACTTTCTTGAGATATCGAGCATGGTTTACATTGTATGGAATGAGATTGTAGAAATAAGTATAACATTTATTTTATTGCTTAGTTCAATAACAACCTATTTAGTTTTTCATTTTTGTATTTCTTTTAGTTGATCTGTCAGCATACGTTTTGTCATGCTGTATTTAATTATTCTATTTACTGTATATAAAGAGTGAGCCGTAAGTAATGTCATTAATTTCAGGGAACTATTCTTTGAGATATTTCAAACAAAAAAAAGTTAAATACAATTTTACTCGTTTTTGCTTCTTTTTCGAGATAAGAATGGTTTTATATGAAACATTTCATAGCATGTTTTGGGAATGCCACTTATTTAATTCCGAATATGCTATGCCAATTTAAGAGAGCAGTGTAGTGTATAGTGATAATGAATGAATAAAAGAATTTTAGTTTTGTCTTTTCAATGTGCGCAAATTTGATCGGACCAAATGTGACTTTGCGTTCTGCAAAGGAATTTTACAATGTTTATATTCGTTGGGATCAAATTTCTGCAGTTCTCATTTAATAACGAAGCTGTTCTTCAAAATTAACTTTACAGTCTCTTCAACTCCTTCTTAACTCCTTCAATTACCTAGGGTGCAATATATCATACTGCCAGCAAAACGATATACTGTAACTTAGTTGGACGATGGAGTATAGGTAGGCTTTATAATAGATGGAAAGATCACTTTCTCTGAGAAGGAACGGACCAAATGGCCCAAACCTTGATGATGATGATGATGATGATGATGATGATGATGATGATGATGATGATTATTATCTATATAGAAGTGTCTGAATTAAGGAAGTTTAGTATATTTTTGACAGGCAAAGAACATAATGAAATATACGAGACATAGGAACGGGAAGCAATATTTGATATGAATGCACCTAGATTGCCATGTGGGTAGGTACTGTACGTTGAATATTATTCTTTTGCCAGAACTATGGACGGCGCGGCGACACATTTCCATGGAGACATGTGTTCGCTGGTTGGACGTGGAACGTATTAACTGGTGTGACGCCGCACGACTCCCATCCTAGCAACCAGATTTGTCACGCAGGCGCGTGTGTGGCCTCGTTGAGGAATGTGTCATGTCCTCACCTGCTTGCCATTCATCCCTCGGCCACCCTCGGAGCAGCGAAAGCAGTGGGTAAGCGCCGCTGCGGCCGTCTTCACCTCAGTTGATGCCAACACATCAACGCTCTTCTTATGTCTTTTTTTTACTTGGTTATTTAACGACGCTGTATCAACTATGGGGTTATTTGGCGTCGATGGGATTCGTGATGGCGAGGCCGAGTATTCGCCATAGATTACCTGTCATTTGTTATACGGTTGGGCAAAACCTCGGAAAAAACCCAACCAGATAATCAGCCCAAGCGGGAATCGAACCCGCGCCTGAGCGCAACTCCGGATCGGCAGGCAAGCGTCTTACCCGACTGAGCTACGTCAGTGGCTCTCTTCTTGGGTTAACCCTCCTGCTACTAAGTTTTTTTTTTTTTTTTTTTTTTTGCAACTTACTACTACTAAGAGGGGTTATACAATTACCCCCATCAAAATCATGGTACCAATCTGTGTTAAACACTTGGAATATTAACAATGCATATATTATTGACTATGGACATATACAAAACGTAAAAATATAAAATAATTTCCCACTTTTAAAAAATACAGAGTGCTTCAAAAGTCCCTTTCAATTTGTTAAAAAACGTGTATCAAAATTAATGAACTTCAGATATGTTATTGATGACACTATGAGAGAACATATCATTTTTAAGTTAAACTTGCTTACCTTCCATTTCAAGGCAAACTCCTCAACGTTATATAATTTTGACAGGTTGGAAAACACAGCTCCAAGTAATAAAAGTCACATTATTTTAAAAGACATCGCAAATAATTTCGGTTACCGTATTTGTTGAAATTTAAATATTAAAATACAATATATACAACCATGAACATCTCCAAGACATATGCTTATAATAAAATAAAATCCTTAACAATTCTAAAGATAAGTAAATAAACATATAAATCTAAGAAAATCAATTTAGTTTTTTTTTTTTTTTTTGCTGAAATTCAAATATATAAACACCACATATACTACAATGAATATCTCGGAAAAAGCCTCTACTAATAATTATTTCTAACACAATCACTTTTAGAATAACCAACACACAGAAATAAAAATAAAAAATGGAAGCAAAGGCCGTGATACTCATGATAATAAAAACAACAATATGAATAATGATATAAATAACAGAAAATAAAATAATTTGAAAGGAGACAAACTCAAAAATGTAAAAATTAACTACAAATTGAGTTTCATAACCTTGAATTTTCATGACACAGACTACCAAGAGGAGTAACGAGGTCACCCCACTTACATAATGCCAATTACTTATTAAAGTAGATTAATTATTTATGTTATTCTTATTTCAAAATGTTAGTAGACATATAACGGATAAATACACGGAATTTCAAAAATAAATATGGAGAAAAATGAAAATAATATTGAAAAATCATCAGCGGGGTAATCCTATTGGGTGTAACCAATTTAATAAATATGAATATTATTTTCCTGCTTAAATTTTATTTTATGTTGAAGAGTACTGGTAAGAGATGTAAAGACTAGCATACGAGCTACAAGTCAAATAGTTTTCATGTTTTTATTTTTACGTATTTAGTAGGTATTATCAACTCCGTCCCTTTGGCTAGATCAGAGAGCTCTCCAGTGGCAGAAACTATTAACATCATCATCAACGTACAAAATTATTTGAGGAAAGAACTAAGTACAAGAGAAATAAAAAATCTCTGTTAATACAATATCTGTGTAAAGAATACCGTTTATCAAGTCATTGACATGCTTGATATAAAGGGACGTGACTTTATCCGTCAATCTACAATGTATTAACAGTGGTTAGTGCTTCATTTCGTTTGATAAATACTGTAGTATAACAGTGTAACTCAGAAAACAAATAACAAAAACAAATACTTGTTTTATGTCACTTCCATTCAACATTCACAATTACGTCACATTATATAAGTTATGGGACGGAGATGTTACGGGACGGAGTTCAGTTTCATTAGCGAAACTTTGTTTTCCTGTATTGGTATCACTGATCAGCCTTAACTAAAGCACGAAGCATATAAAGCGACGTGTTCAGGTTATACAGCAAAGATCACAGATTTTTTTTTTTCGATGACAAAACAATTAACTGTAATAAGAGACGGAGTTCAGAACAATAATTGTACGTATTCAAAATAAAATATTTAAAATAGGCCTATAATTTCTTTTTGGGCATGAAATATGATTTACAAAACAATACGTGAAACATTAGTACTTACCTGGACGTATTAAACAACAGCATGCCGACTGACAGTGCTTCAGTCTATGGCGGAGACAGACAAAAATATTGAGACGGAGTTGAGAATAAAAACTGAAGACATTTTGACTTCAGTATTCCGCTGTACAAAATTGCACTTACGTACTTTTTACTTCGCTAAACTGTTGTTCAGAAAAGAAAATAAAACAGCACGTTTAATACATCGCTACATCCTAATTTCTCCAACTTATGTACTATAAAATATATTTTGGACGCTGGACGGAGCATGAGAATCAACGTATTTGCTGCCAATCATAATAAACAGCTTTATTTTGAATAATTATGCGTGGGATAACAAATGTTGTAAGTGTAGTCTGTAGTGACTTTCACAGAATGACGTTACCCCCAAACTCGGAGAAATAAACCGCTAAGGAATGCAAAGGTCGGTCAATTTGACGACTGGCATTTTTATCATTGTTTCTTATTAAAAAAATCGGATGTTGATGTTAAATGGTTACTTGAAATATCCGCCGTTGAAATCTAACGGAATTGTCATCCTAACAAGATAATACGGTTTTCGTAATTTTCATCCTGCACCTATGACAGAATATTATAGCAAGGATCTTAATTGGGCCATCCCGAGAAAGCCTATCCAACAGAGTATTTGTCCACCACAAATTTCTACTTTGACTCGCCGGAATTTCAGAGTGGAAAACCGTTCGACTAACCAAAAATTATAATTATTATTAGCCTGAAATTACGAACAAACATTTGTGTGTGCCAATCACTGTGTGTTAAGCCCCAACTTGTCGGAAACTGCGTCGAACTGTTTAACGTGTCAACACCAACTGGCAGGCAACAAGTAGCTGACGGAAATTCATGATTGTCACTCTAACATTGAAATATAGCATTGCTATCCCTTTTAGTAGCGAATTATCTGTAGTAATGTCACGAGAGGTCTGAGATTTATCTGGGAAATCTCAGACCTCGAATGGCATTTATTAGGACTATTTCGTGAATAAAATAAAAATGTAAAAAATATAGGGGAGACTGTTGTACCTTTAGCATAATGTACCTTTGAACATTTTTTGTTTTCTTTTTTAATTTTTGTTGCTACCTAGAGGACTCAAACTAAAGTAGATTCTAGAGAAAGCCGCTAAGTAGCTCTGGTCGTAGTTTCAGTTTGATTTACTGCAAAGTTTGAGTTCCGTGGACAAAATAAGTTTTTTTTAGTACCAAAAGTAAACATGTCGTTCATTGATATATGTTTTCTAACACAAAACCAGATTGTATTTGTTACTATCTATCAAGTACGGTGTGTTCCCTACCATCTGTTGAGTAATAACTTATTTTAATTTCCATGATTTATTCGAATCTCTAGTTTTGGGATCCATATTTATTTAAAAGTGTACCCTCTTGTACCTTTGAACACAAAACATCTTGTACCATGGAACATGTTCCAAAGTACACGATACTATCGGTTTTTGTTTTTATTTTATTTTAAGATTATGTCACGAAGTAAGTCTGGAATTGAGAGGCCCCCAATTGATACGGATGCCTTGAAGAAAGCTGTTGAAGCAGTTATTGCTCCTCCAGGAAATAAAATCTCAATCAGAGAAGTCTGCTCTGGTTTATGATGACAAATACATTTTTTAAATATGATTGTCAGTTTTTACAACTATATTTCCACCTATATTCCATGTGTTCCAGCTTACAAGAGGGTACGTTCCAAGGTACATGAACCTGTTGTACCTTTGAACACATTACATATCCCTTCATTTTATTTTTTCCATCCTTAATAGATCTGCAAAACAGGTAAATACATACAGGAAGTTGTAAAGGAATCTTCAATTATTATTTCAAGCATTTTTTCATTTAAAAAATTTCGTTTGTCAAAATTAAAACAAAATAAAATGTGAAAAGTGTTTAAAGGTACAACAGTCTCCCCTATCCCTAAAATTCAATCACAAAATGTTAATAATTGTTTATTAACGAATACTTAACCTATTCAGACATTGTGAAGTTGAAATACTCGTAGATTAATATCGATTACTGGAATAAAGAAATTCGACGTTATTATTCAGTAATGCCAATTGCGAAAAGCGAAATACAGGTTTAACAATGTTAATTACATGCACTGCACTTTTCTATTATTATAACATAAATAGATTTTCATTATCTGCTGAAATCATAATTTAATTTAACAGTAACAGTGGAGAGAGCTATATACCAATGCTTATGTATTCACAGCGAGACATGTTGCTACACAGTGAAGCCATCTCTGTATAGATAGGTCTAATTAAAACACGAATTTTATTACGCCATACGGAAGGCAGTTTGATGAAAAGATCTTATTATTACTATGCAAGGTCATTGGGTTTGATATGCGATGATGTTACATAAATTTGGACATCTGACTTTCTATTAAATGTTTCATTTCATTCACAAGATACAATTTTATAGACTACTTATTGATTATGCTACCTGTGGGAGCAGGACCAATGTCAGCTGTGTCTTATTTCGACCGTTAAAATCAGTGCTACACGAAAGCATTTTTTATAGCTCGACAAACGCATTCTCGCTGTAGTGTGTAACGGAACTAAAGCTGCATCTACACCGCAGACAGTGATCTACACAGTTCAATATTCCAATCGCGTATGCGTGCAATCTGGGAAGAATATTGAAAGAATCAAATTTA
The DNA here is from genome assembly GCF_040183065.1 of Periplaneta americana. NCBI lineage: Eukaryota > Metazoa > Arthropoda > Insecta > Blattodea > Blattidae > Periplaneta > Periplaneta americana. The sequence continues at coordinate 106,652,514 of NC_091117.1, forward strand.
AACGGTACGTTCACTTAAGATGCATGAAGATTTTGTTTCTACATTGTGCACTGTTTTGAACGTCGTCTTCACTGCGTAAATATATTAATTAATATTAAATATCAATCTTGAATTAATTGCTTTAAAGGTGAAAGAAAAGTTTAACCGTGTAGTTGCATCTTAATGTATTCATGATCATCAATTTACGGGGAAACAGTTGGCGACACGACTAAACAAAATAACGACCATGCGATAAATTGATAGCGATAAATCTAGCTGCAAAAATTATCGCAAAGTCTGACTGTGATTGGTTGGAATTCAAAATTTCATTACACTTCATTGGTCGAAAATAGAATGACGTCATATAAACGAAATAGTCTGAAAAAATATTGATGGATAACGTCCGATTTAATGACATATGAAACACTCGTATTATTGTATTTTCTTTTTTTTTTTTTTTTTTTTTACTTTTATGATTCTTGAATTGATTTGTTTGTGATTACAATACTCCAGATTGATACAATTGACATAATTCTTTATTATTATTATTATTATTATTATTATTATTATTATTATTATTCATAGTCTTCTGCCCAAGGCCAGGTCTTTCACAGTTCTCAGAACTGTCCTATTTTCCGCCTTCCTCTTAGTCTCCGCATATGAAGTTTTTCTGGTGAAAGATTTACTTATTTGTTTGTTTATTTCTATGTATTTTTTACTTATCCAGTAATTCATAACTCATTTATTATTTATTTATTTCTCACTTATTTATCCATCCATCCGTCCGTCCGTCCGTCCATCCATCCATCCATCCATCTATCTATCTATCTATCTATCTATCTATCTATCTATCTATCTATCTATCTATCTATCTATCTATCTATCTATCTATCTATCTATCTATCTATCTATCTATCTATCTATCTATCTATCTATCTATCTATCTATCTATCTATCTATCTATCTATCTATCTATCTATCTATCTATCTATCTATCTATCTATCTATCTATCTATCTACCTATCTACCTATCTACCTACCTACCTACCTACCTACCTACCTACCTACCTACCTACCTATCTATCTATCTATCTATCTATCTATCTATCTATCTATCTATCTATCTATCTATCTATCTATCTATCTATAACAGGCCAAAATCCAAAGTACAATAGACAGTACACATAATTGCTTACAACATAAAAAGTGGAGAAAAGAACATGAAAAAAGAGATAAAACAGATATACAGGTATAAATACAAATGAAAAATTTAAAAAAAAAAGAAATAGATAAATACATACATAGGATAAATAAAAGACAGCTATAAATGAAAAATGAAAAATAAAAAAGTAGATAAATACAGATAGCATAAAATATGTAAAATGTGCCTTACTTACTTACTTTACTTACTTACTTTACTTACTTAGTTACATACTTTACTTACTTAGTTACTTGCTTTACTTACTTACTTAATTTACTTATGGTTTTTAGAGTACTCGGAGGTTCATTGCCGCCCTCACATAAGCCTGCTATCGGTCCCTGTCCTGAGCAAGATTAATCCAGTCCCTACCATCATATCCCACCTCCTCAAATCAATTTTAATAGTATCCTACCATCTACATCTCGGCCTTCCGAAAGGTCTTTTCTCCTCCGGCCTCACAACTAACACTCTATATACATTTCGGACTCGCCCATACGTGCTACATACCTTGTCCATCTCAAACGTCTGGATTTAATATTCCTAATTATGTCAGGTGAAAAATACAATGCGTGTAGTTCTGTGTTATGTAACTTTGTCCATTCTTCTGTAACTTCATCCTTTTTAGCCCCAAATATATTTCTAAGTAGGTCTATCTTATTTACAAATACCCTTAACCTCTGTTCCTCTCTCAAAGTGAGAGTCCAAGCTTCGAAAACATACAGAATAATCGGTAATATAACTGTTTTAAAATTCTAACTTTCAGCTTTTTTGAATGAAAAAAGCTTCTCAACCGATGTACCTATATGAAGGAAAATATTTTACAGAGTAACAAATAAATTGAAATATTATTTTAAATCAACTGCCTTCAGTATTTCAATAAGAAAATGTTTATATTTAATGTAAGAAATACTGAAATCTAGATCCCATGTTTTAGCATTGAATTTTGCACATATTTTTAACACTGGTGAATTATTATGTGTGCTGAGGTGTTTGGTTTTTTGTAATGTAATAATTGATGATTTCTTAAAAGCGATATTCGAGCTTTAAGCTGGATTTGTGATAATTTTTCGCTATTATCCGGTAGAACGTTGAATATTTTATACAATAAACGTTGCTCAGCAAGTAATTTACGACTGGCAAGAGACATTAAATTAAATGGTAGTTTCCCGTTGCTTTCCGCACAGCACTCTCTTCTTCGCATCTTAAAATATGCCAGCAAGCTCCAGCGTGGAGGTGGGGAGAGTGGATTTGACTAATTAGGTTCTCCACACTTCACAGAAATTTACCACAATGGTTAAATATCATGAACAAATTAGCAACGATCTAAATGTAGAACCTCTGTACAATAATCAATAAAGTAACATAATATAGATAACAGCAGGATGATCATATGAACAGAATGAGTGGTGAGAGATATCCACTAATAGTAAAAAATTACAAAGCAAGAGGACACCGAGATATTGGGCGTCCTAGAAAACGTTGGACTAATTTTTTTTTTCCCCCTAATGCTACCAGGTTGTCATTTGACATTTCTGGTCTCTCCTGGCAATAGCGTATTTGGAACCCACTTCTGAGGTTGGGGCGCCAGGAAGTCGGAATTACGCTGCCCCTATGATATCATGATAGGATGATTATGAAGTGCCAGGGGAGATCTTAAACCTAAGCCTAATATAATTTCCAGACCATGGACGAACACATGAACATTTCCCTTTATTCCTGTGTTTTTACTAGGAATCGAACCCAGGACCTCATGAACTGTAGTCAGAAGCTCTGACCACTAGTCCATGAGACTGGTCTGGACTGAAGTGTTGTGAAGCCGAAAGTGGCCTATTCCTCTAAGTGTTGTTGATGATGATGATGACGATGATGATGATGATAATGATGATGATTGTGATGATGATGATGATGATGATGATAATGAAGATAATGGTTTTAATATCATTTCTATCAGGGTTTTTGATCCGATCAGTCGTTTAGTCAACTGTCAGAAGACAGGTCTGAACCTCATAATTGACACCAATGAGGCATCACACATGAGGCGACAGGCCAGGAGATAATGGGGTAGGTCACCAGTTCCTTTCTCCCTCGATCACATACATCGCCGATTAGCTAAATATTACACTAATCAGACTAAGATGTATACAAACAAATTGTTCTTCCTCTGACGCATATCGTCAAGTGAGATTTACTGCCTGATAATAGATGTACAGTAGGGCCTACATATCAGACAGAACCTCAATCAGAGAAAGATCCGATCGAAGACCGGGATTATTATTATTATTATTATTATTATTATTATTATATTATATTATATTATATTATATTATTATTATTATCATCATCAATTATTATGACATTAAGCAATGTAACCTTCACATTTATGTTTTCGGAAACAAACTTTTAGCTCTTCGAAGAAATAGTAAATAATAAATGGTTTAACTAAAATGAAATTACTTCTCAAGAATTTGAATTCATTTTAAAGTAAATAGGCCTAGCTATTAATTCATGAAAGAAATAGCGATTTGTATCTTACAATTTTGAATACTTTTCGCCATATGACAATTATATTTATTCTCTTGACGCCTATGCTAAACGGTCATTCGAAAGAAAGTGTGAGACACGAAAATGTGTAACAACCAGCGCTGCGCTAACTTCAACTGTCAATTGACCTGCAACGGAGTGGGTGTGGGTAATGCGACCTGCACATAAAATAATAAAAAATGAAGACCTATAATAACATGTACTGTATTTTATTCTAATTACATTGTTTTCCACTTATTTTTATATTAATAAACAAATATCTGTAATTTTTCTATGTATCGGGCGAATTAAGTGCACATCGGTCAAAAATGGCATGAGATGGATCCGGACATATTGAGTAAGGAATACGTGTACGTGTCAGCGGGTATGATAATGGGCGGAAATTGAAATATATTCGCTAAGGACTAGGTTGACTGGACCTCGGATAAGTCATACGCACGTACGAGAACACTTACTGTGTGGCCAAGCGTTCAGCATTATCGCCGAAATACTGAACTTAACATTTTACTTCGAATGTAGGCTTTCACGGCCGTATTCAATAAGGTGAATGTTTTCCGGGCTAAAAGACCGTGGTCTACTGACGATGTTACGACCAGACGTTTCGTCTACCGCAGCTTTAGACGAAACGTCTGGACGTAACATCGCCAGTACAGCACGGCTTATTAGCCAGAAAAACACTCACCCCATAAACTTTTACGTCATTCTTAACATGATATGCAGAGTGCATGAAATATCACACTTGCCAACCAACGAGAGATGAATAACAGAAGATTGGAATTTAATAGACTATATCATTTTAATAATAATAATAATAATAATAATAATAATAATAATAATAATAACAATAATTTCATTAGGAATATTCCATTATGCAATGGTTCTCCTTCAACCCAAACCAATCTGCTATCACCAAATGTCCATGTCCCTAGTATCATCATCATCATCATCATCATCATCATCATCATCATCATCATCATCATCATCATCACATAGTCCTTTTCTCTGCATGGTCCATAGAACCCCATACAACCAACATTCTCGTGGTCTACCACTTCCTCTTGTCCCTTCCTCCATCCAATTCAGTGTCTTCCATAGTGTTCTGTTGTGCCATCTGTTTTAAATGTGCATACCAACCCAAACGTTTTCCCTCTATTGTTTCCAAAATATTCTAAAATATTTCTGTGGGCTACCTTCGTAATTTCTCTGATTCTGTTATTTCGAATTTGATCTTTTCTTAATATTCTCCAAAAATCCATTTCCACCACTATTAATCTCTCGACTTGTATGTAGTCTGATCACTGTCCATGTCTATGGGACAGAAACATGAACATGAACTTAATAATAATAATAATAATAATAATAATAATAATAATAATAATAATAATAATAATAATAATAAATAATAATAGCAGTTAGATGACAACATAACATTGAACACGAAAATTATGCAGTCACCCCTAAATCCCAGAGATTCTCGTCTCAATAGGGGAGGATGGAAGTCGTGAGCCAATGTCGGATGACTCGCGCATTATTAATGAAAGTTGGTAGATCTGTTACTTAAAGAGGACAACAAACTTACAGCTGCGACCTACTTCTGATTCGGTTCGTCCCTTAGCCGCACAGTACAAATTAAATCTATAATACACAGGTATCCTCTGATCGAGGTTCTGGCCGATATGTACATCTATTATCAGGCAGTAGCCTACATCTCACTTGACGATGTGTGTCAGAGGAAGAACATTGTTTGTATGCATCTGAAGTCTGACTAGTGTAATATGTAACTAGTCGGCGATGTATGCAATGGAGGGAGAAAGGAACTGGTCGCCTTACTCCATTTTCACCTGGCCTAGTTGCCTCATAAGTGGTACCTTCTTCGTACCACTTCGGACAGTTGACTAAACAACAACAATACGAGTAGTATACAGATATAATCAACCATTACCTTTCTGGGATCCCATGAGTTCATTATTATTAGGCCTATCACTATCATTATAAGTTAAAACAATTATTATTATTATTATTATTATTATTATTATTATTATTATTATTATTATTATTATTATTATTGAATTTACAAGTTTATAGAACCCTATTTTACCCGAAGGTATATTAGGTCTGTAATTATATCATACATATTATAGCCCTATACAAATACTTACATAAAATATGTACATAATTATGACATAAAATACACATATTACATTAAATGTGTACGACATAATAAATATCATAGTTATATTATACACAAATACGTAGATATGAGATAAAATAGATATAATACATAGTAGTAATAGTAATAATAATAATAATAATATTATTATTATTATTAGGCCTATTATTATTATTATTATTATTATTATTATTATTATTATTATTATTATTATAACTTCATAAGCCATGGAGGACTCTTCGCTGCTGAACAAAGTAGGCCTACATTGTGCGGTCGGACTACGTTCATAGCCTATATCAGGAGTCGTCAGCACAGAGCACGCTGTAGCCGCGGAAAACGCAGTGCACTAGGGTGCACTCCGCAGCTGCTAGCGGGTATGCTCTCTATCTCTCCCTGTTGCACGACAGTGCACACGGGACAGCACCGCGTACCCTTTGCACATTTCAGCGAGTGCTGACGACCACTGGCCTAGATTGTTTTCCAAGCGTTGTATCCTAGTGCCTATAATTACCGGTGTATTTTGACCATGTATCCGAATCGTGGTCGCCCCGACCGGTCACGTTCCACTTGGGAAAACTTCGAGAGACTCGAATTCCATTACTGTAGTGGGAGACACCTATAAAGCGAAATTTATTATTCCCGATGATTAGACGATAGACTTGATAGAAAGTAACAAAATAACTTCAAAATAGTTTCTAATTTCAGACATCACAGCTAATGATAGAGTTAGGAACTGTATGTGAATAATATGCAAACGATAACTATTTTACTGATAATATTAATTAGTCGAAGGTTTTAAGAAACTTTTTTGTACCACAAACATAGTAAGATATGAGACTCTAAGCTTTCTTTCCCTCCTGGGGTCTACTCCACAAAGGTATGGTGTTGTACATTACAAATTACTGATGAAAGATGTTGTAAAGTATGGAGTTACATCTTTCTGTTTCACATAAGGATTAAAGTGTCTTGTACATTACCAATGAATCGCTACTAGTAATGTCATATCAATAAACATACTATATCATGAGGCAGCTGGTTATCTTCGTATTTCATTCATCGAATTAGGTTATGTTTGTCTCTTTAATCGTAATGCATTTTAAGGTAGGTTATACAGCAAAGAGTCCACACCTGTGGAGTAACGGTCAGCGCGTCTGGCCGCGAAACCAGGTGGCCCGGGTTCGAATCTTGGTCGGGGCAAGTTACCTGGTTGAGGTTTTTTCCGAGGTTTTCTCTCAACCCAATACGAGCAAATGCTGGGTAACTTTCGGTGTTGGACCCCGGACTCATTTCACCGGCATTATCACCTTCATTTCATTCAGACGCTAAATAACCTAGATGTTGATAAAGCGTCGTAAAATAACCCAACAAAATAAAAAAAATACAGCAAAGATTCGTAGATTCAATGAATTTCGTAACCCTGCAAAGTTATTCTAGTTTACCTCTTTAATAATTAAAAATTTACTTCTTTGTCACTATCATCATGTTTTTCCGCTGTCCCCACATAATGGTTCTTGATAGTTCCCCACATTAGCAACCATTGCCACTAATAACGATCTTCACCCCCAAACTTATTCGTTACGAAATTACAAACACTGCAAAATTATTGAAATGATGTCAAAGGAGATGAAATAGCTTCTTTTGAAGGAAATACAAGTAAGAAAAGATATTCTATAGCAAATATTTATCAAAATAGGCTATATCTTAATATTACGTAATAAATATATTTAAATCACATCTATACTAATAATAAATCTGTAGCAAAATTTTTTCTGGTAATTTTAGATTTTCCAAACATAATTGGTGTTAACATGTAAAATTAACCATCCTGAAACCGAAAATCGCTTTTTTGAAATTTTTGTTTGTATGTCTGTCTGTCTGTCTGGATGTTTGTTACCTTTTCACGCGATAATGGCTGAACCGATTTATATGAAAATTGGAATATAAATTAAGTTCGTTGTAACTTAGATTTTAGGATATATGGCATTCAAAATACTTTATTTAAAAGGGGGTTATAAGGGGGCTTGAATTAAATAAATCGAAATATCTCCCTTATTATTACTCAATTTTCATGAAAAATGTTACATAAGAAAAGTTTCTTTCAAAATGATTTCCGATAAGTTTTATTCTATGCAACATTTTAATAGGACTGATATTTAATGAGATAAATAAGTTTTAAAATTAAAATAACAATCCCATCTAAGGGGCTGTAATGAAATAAAAACAAATGAATTCGTCTATAAGGGGCCTTGGACAACAACAAAAGAAAGCTATTAAACATAGCTACAGAGAATGTTTTTCTTGTTTGTATGAAGTAATATCGGAAGCTAATTAATTGTATAATTATTATTTCACCATTGGAAACTGTAGTTTCTCTAGATGGACATAATGCTATAATGTTATTACAGTAACTTCTGAGTGAATCAAGGACAGGGAAGATTAAAATAGCTTCTTACGCACAGAAAACTTGATAGGCTATTCTGTATATTCGTTTCCTGTATTTCTTAAAATAATGTTTATGTACACATTCATTTTCATCTCAGAGAATTAACGAACAACGAGAGTGTATTGATTTAGTGTGCAGTAATAGTATGTTAGCTTAGCATTCCATTATTTTATAATCCAAATTTTAACTATGCTCAATTGTATCGTGTTAAAATAGATAAAATGGATAAACTATGCAATAAATGCAATGCAAAAAGCAGATTATGTTGCGCTGTTGTAAAAGTTGTTCCTCCTGTAATTCAAGAGCCCCCGCATTAAAAACTTACTTATCGGAGTACAACCGTTATCAACACACTTTTTATATAATATAATATAATATAATATAATATAATATAATATAATATAATATAATGTAATATATACTTCTAATAAATCTGTAACCGAAAGTTTTTGGTAATTTTCGCTTTTCCAAAAATAATTGGCGTTAACACTGTCTGGATGTTTGTTATCTTTTCACGCAATAATGGCTCAACGGATTTCGATGAAAATTGGCATATAAATTAAGTTCCTTGTAACTTAGATTTTAGGCTATATGGCATTCAAAATACTTTATTTAAAGAGGATTGAATTAAATAAATCGATATATCTCGCTTATTATTGCTTTTTTTTTTAATGTTACATAACAAAAGTTTCTTTGGAAATGATTTCCGATAAGTTTTATTTTATGCAAAATTATGATAAGACTGATATTTATGTATATACAATACTTTTAAAATAACAATAGCCTACAATACATTTTCATCGCCGCCTCAGATTATAGCGTTGTTGTTTCTGCAGTAACTCCTATGTGCAAAATATAAAATTTTTGATTAGGAAGAAAAAATACGTTTATTCATTCCATGGCAATGGTACAGAGGAGATCGTGAATTCTTACATTTTCGAAAGAAAGAAATATAATTGAATATCACTATTTAAGTTAAGCTTATTTGAAGGGTTCAGAACCATAGTGGGCCAAGTGCCATTTACTGAAGACGTAGAAAACAAGGGTTAAAATTAAGTTGTTACCATAATTCAATGGAAACATATAGCAAGTAATATAAAGTATACACATTAAAACTAAATGATATGTCAATCTTCATTAAACTATGGTTGCATGTAATAACAAATAAGAAACATGTGAAAGGAATTGTCATTGCACCAAATGAGTGGTTTCTGGACCAAAATGATCGCATTTTAATTATTTAAATACAATTTCAATTAAGTAATATATTAAACAATTTATCCTTCTAACAAAGACGAATGTTCCCTGGATCAAACGTCCATCTTAATTATGTAATTACTTTATATTTATTTTTAACAGGTGCAGCGGAGCGCACGGTACGGCTAGTTAATAAATATATGTTTATTAGTCTCCTTCCATTGGTAGAGAATACTTGACAATTCACTAGTAAGTTACAAATACTAGTAATTTTGTGGAACACAATCATGAAACTTCATTGGTAATTTGTAAGTATGGAATGGTAAAATATTACTGTAAAAAAGTTCTTTTGTGGAACAGAAACTCCAGTATTTTTAGTACTTATTAGAGAACTTATTTGTAATGTACGACACCATACCCTTGTGGATTAGGTCCCAGGGGGAATTGAATTAACCAGCTTCTGCCTAATTTGAACCTGTGATACATGGATTAGAAACAAGTAATTGAAGATACGCTTACAATTCTGACATATGTGGTAGTGAAGAAAGAAGTGCCGATTTCACAATTTTTAAAATATGTCTCTACTTTTCCAGCAGTAGTTGTGAGTAGTTTCTTCCTCATTACACTTTCAAGTTATTTGTTAAAAATATTCAGTCTATATGTTGTACTCTCCATGGGCGCCTGACACCCCTGAGTGAACTGATGTCTAAGGTAAACAACATTAAATGTAGTCTTACACGGAATAAAACAAGCGACATCTGATAAGCGCAGCGCATCAATGGCCAACTAAGTTTTTATGATTTGTAACACTGTCTGATGAGGTAAATTATCCCGAGAACATGATAGCGCTCAGGTCCTAGCTGACTCGGTCCGGAATTAGTTTTGTCTGACAAATTTTACGAGGCAATTCATCAGGGTATAATGGCCGGCCGGGAGGGGAGACTCCCGGTGTAAAGGTGTGTCTTGCTGCGCGAAACACAGCGCTTCCATCTACTGCACTTGGTGAAATCACAAAAAAATTGTAGCTTACTGTGACCTTGTGTTCTACTACAGCTGTGGAAGTGTTCCAGGCCTCATGTCGGACAAGCGTTCAACCTGTACCCATTACATTGCTGCCCCTCGATATCGACAGGCTTTCGGTATTCAAACCTCGGTGGACATAAATTTTTACCATATTACACTGTAGTTCCAGAAAGTGGAATTTAAGTACGCCTTCTACTTATAGACAGTTCTTTCTGCTAAATAACTTTATGGTAACGGCTGGGGGGATCATCGTGCTAACCACACGATACCTCCATTCTGGTTGGATCATCGTCCACCTCTGCTTCGGCAAGTGGGCGTGAGGCCAGCAGCCGGCTGGTCGGTCTAGGCCCTTCACGGGCTGTAACGTCACGGATTATTATTATTATTATTATTATTATTATTATTATTATTATTAAATAACTTTATGGATAATGTTTGAATGTACCAACTGAAATACCCAGCTACATGGAATGAATTTTATATCTGCTTTAGCGATATTGGCCTTCAGTAAAAGTAGCACAAAATGATGACGTACCCAAAACCAACTCTAATAACACATTTATTTTACATTTAACAAAAGTGGGCAACTCGTTTGAAAAAAAAAAAAAAAAAAAAAAAAAAAAAAACTTTGGTTACTGTAAGAATTATTTTTCTCTTAAACATACCTCACCGAGCGAGGTGTCTCATGTGTTAAGCATGGAACTCGCATTCAGGAGGTCTGCGGTTCAAATTCGGGGATCGACTAACCTGACTGTGGTTTTTCCGTGGTTTTCCACAGTTGCTTTGGCAAATGCCGAGTTGGAAATTTCATTGCCATGATCCATTTTACTTTCTCTTCCCTGTAGAAAAATAATTTCGATTTCATATTATATCATATCATATCATATCATATCATATCATATCATATCACATCACATCACATCACATCACATCACATCACATCACATCACATCACATCACATCACATCACATCACATCACATCACATCACATCACATCACATCACATCACATCACATCACATCACATCACATCACATCACATCACATCACATCACATCACATCACATCACATCATATCATATCATATCATATCATATCATATCATATCATATCATATCATATCATATCATATCATATCATTCATCTTCATCGTCTCATTCTATAGGCATATTCAGATCATGACGCATGTCTTCGTCCGCTTGCAGGAGCGATGTCCTATACGAAACCGTTCTGGGTTCTGAGCCTTTCGCAATATCTCTGCCAGTATTCATTCCTTAAGAGCACTTCCAAGGGCACTTCAACACCTTAAAAGGGCTGTCGGAATATATTCCGTGCTGCTTGTTCACCTTGGCGGTATGAACTTAAGGCGGGGGAGTGTAGGGGGCCCATTGGATGAGTGGATAGGAGTCTCACGCGGCCGGTGGGCTGGTACACCTCACCTTTCATCCCATATTTCGGGGTGCATAATAAACCACTGTCGAGTCGACGTACTGAAGGGTCGTCCCTAATTCGCTCATAGCCACTCGGTATTACTACTACTGCTAAACATGTTTCCAATCTAACATTTAGTAGTGAACGAACCGCTGAGAATAAAGGGAAAATAACTCTTTTTCTTTTATCAATAACGAAACAATAAAGGAATGAACGTGTCAGCGTAAACAGCAGTAATCCCACCACAGTACAAGATTCAGGAATCGAAAACCGATCCGTTAGGTGGGAATACTTCAGTTTTCTGACCGTTCAACAGAACAATGTAGTCACAGAACGACAGCCCGGCCGAACCATGCTGCAGACAGACAAACTGACCAACCAATAAACTGGCTGACTGACCGACTGGTCGACAGATTGCGCGACCACCCACTGACCGAAGGACTAGTCAACATATTTTATTGATATTAGTTCACAAAAGTACAAAACTTAATAATTTAAAAAAAGATCTATATACAAAAGTAGTTATACATAATAAATATACAATTTCCTAAACTAATTAATTTATCGCAAATCTCAATAATTTATTGGTTCAAACTTGCACTTACGTCTGGTTTTAGTGTGTGTTTAAACCAATCCGAACGATCAGTCGATCAACCGACTATCCGACAAACCGACCAACAGACCGATTGCCTTCCAACCGTGCGACATAACAGACCATATCGCCGACCAACCAACCGACTTCCGACCAACTCACCTACCTAACGATCGACTGTCAGCCGACCAACCGAATAACTGATCGACTGCAATGCGACTTAACAGAAACCAAATTAAATTGCACACATTTCAAGTATTAACCTATTTATAAAGTTAAACACGTTGACGCTTGGAAATAATTTAACATAAGTACAAATCAAACTTTTAAATATATTGATTTTATTTATTCGTCGTAAAGAGTCTGCAGAATGAACTGTGGCAACAAAGATGTCGGTGCTGTTGAATCAGACATTCTTTCTCATATCTTTTTAGCAATTCACAGTAATTTCTTATGTTGCGAATAACATTATTTGCAGTTAATTTTACTGTTGTCATCCAAAAGACATTTGTAAGTTTCATTAATGACTGTGTACACGCATTAATAGAGAGGTAAACTTCCGCTCCCTCCAGTACATAAAAGGACACTTCTTATAATCCTAAAGTCATGTAAAATATCTCCATAAAATTTATGATTTGCACAGTTCAAGTAGATAGGTCTACATGTAATTAACTGGACGCAATGTTAAATTTTATATATATATATATATATATATATATATATATATATAATATAAAACCGTGTATTGCAACAGCTTGCCTTTTGCAATTTAAATCGTAGTTTAATGGCTGGAGACGTTGAAAGTTTTCAGTGGTTGAGAATGAAATATTGTAGGACTACGTATGTTGCTTACTTGTCGAACAGCCAACAGGACAGAGAAAACGAATCTTTCGATATTAAGTTCTAAAACTGTATACCCATGTATTATTATTATTATTATTATTATTACTATTATTATTATTATTATTATTAATATCGATATATTATATTGTTATCATCATCAATCTTTTTTATAGGCTTAGCTACCGGTGTAGCTCAGAAGGATGGTGTGTTTGCCTTCTGATCAGAAGTTGAGCTCGGGCGTGGGTTCGATTCCTGCCTTGATCTGATTACCTCATCGGGTTTTTACAACGTTTTCTCCAACCATAAGGCAAATGTCAAGTAATCTATGCATCAGTCCCTATCCTGAGCCATATCAATCCAGTCCCTACCATCATATCCCACCTCCCTCAAATCCATTTTAATATTATCCTCCCATCTACGTTTCAGCCTCCCCAAAGATCTTTTTCCCTCCGGCCTCCCAACTAACACTCTGTATGCATTTCTGGATTCACCCTTACGTGCTACAAGAGTTCCCCATATCAAACGTCTGCATTTAATGTACCTAATTATGTCAGGTGAAGAATACAATGCGTGCAGTTCTGCGCTGTGTAACTTTCTCCATTCTCCTGTAACTTCATCCCCCTTAGCCCCAAATATTTTCCTAAGCACCTTATTCTCAAACACTCTTAAACTCTGTTCCTCTCTCAAAGTGGGAGTCCAAGTTTCACAACCATACAGAATAATCGGTAATATAATTGTTTTATAAATTCTAACTTTCAGGTTTTTTTTAGTACAAGGATGAAAATAGCTTATATATTATGGTATAAAGTGTGCAAGTTGGACATCAAAGTTAAAAGCATCGTATTTACAAAAACATTGTGTCTCTGAACGATACATCGGACATCTGAAATTGTTTAGTGTTTCGATTTCGGATCAGTCCAATTTTTATTATGACTTGTATCTGATGTTGATATGTGCGAATATTGCGTTCCATAAACTTGAGAATCCACATTGTAAACACTTGATTGAAAAGTATAGACTACATCTAGAAAATTGCCGACTTTAACAACCATGCGTACACAATACTTACTCTCGTGTTATGAAACAATTTTAAATTCTAAACGACCAGCTGTTGATAACAAAGTGTTATACTAAAACTGAAGAATGTTCATGGAAAAAATCCGGCATATTCGAAAGACTGTGAAGTATATAATGAAATAAATAGTGAACAGACACAAGATAATACACAACAACATTATAATAAATTAAAAATAGGCCTATTTCAAATTCGCACCACTAACAACCTGTATGTCGAAAGAATATTTTCTCAGTACAAACGTTGTTTTTGTGACAATCGATCAGATTTATATTTGAATATTTCGTTTATATGACGTCATTCCATTTTCAACCAATGAAGTGTAATGCAATTTTGAATTCCAACCAATCACAGTCAAGCATCGCGATAATTTTTGCAGCTAGATTTATCACTATCAATTTATGGCATGGTCGTTCTTTTGTTTAGTCGGTGTCGCCAACTGTTTCCCCGTAAATTATGAGTATGAATCCATTAAGATGCATATACACGGTTAAACTGTTCTTTCAACTTTACGCATTCAAGCAATGAATGCAAGATTGATTGCTAATATTAATTATTATATTTACGCAGTGAAGACGATGTTCAAAACGGTGCACTATGTAGATACAAAATCTTCATGCATCTTAATTGAACTCACGTTTTAAACTTGATCATTTCAATATTCTTTCCAGACTGCATGGAAAATTGAACTGTGTGTAGATGCAGCTTCAGTTCCATTAGACTACACACTACAGCGAGAATGTGTTTGTCGATCTATGGAAAATCCTTTCCTGTAGCACGAAGTAACGGTTGAAATAAGACACAACTGACACATGGTCCCGCGCCCACAGGTAACTAACCTAATTGTAACCTATAAAATTTGTATTACGTGAATGAAATTAAACAATTAATAGAAAGTAGATGTTCAAATGTACTGTATGTAACATCAGCGCATATCAAACCCAAAGACCTTGTATATTATATTATAAGGTTTTTGATCGAACTGCTTTCCGTATGCCGTAATAAAATACGTGTTTTAATTATCTACACAGAGAGGGCTTCACTGTTTAGCAACGTATGTCTCGCTGTAGTGTGAATACATAAGCACTGCTATATAGCTGTTTACACATAATATTACATATTTCTTAGTTCTCGGTGTAGTCTGTAATGTAACGACGAAGAACTAAATAAAGTGTGAAATTCTACTTCCACATCTTCATCTTCTAATTTCATGTTCATTGGAGACTATCTGAAAAAAAAAAAATACTCTCCTTCATTCAGATTTGATAACTGCGTTTTCAACAATTCTTCATTTAATTAATGTATTAACCAGGTTATTTGTAATTATATTATAAATTGTTTAAATTATATTATGACTTCAGCAGATCATGAAAACGTATTTCTGTTATAATAATAAGAGAATAGTGCAGTACATGAACTTAACATTGTTAAACCTGTATTCCGCTTTTCGCAATTGGCATTACTGAATAACATCCAATTTCTTTATTGCAATAATCGATATTCAATCTATCTCAACTTCACAATGTCTGAATAGGTTAAGTATTCGTAAATATACAATTATGAACAATTTGTGAGCTAATTTTAGGGATATATTTTTATATTTCTATTTTATTCACTAAATAGTCCTTATAAATTTCACTCGAGGTCTGAGATTTATCGGGAAATCTAAGATCTCTCGTAACATTACTACAGATAATTTACGAATGTACACAGTTGTACGCTTAACTGCAAAAAGAATGAGCTGACTCTTGGTCGATAGAAATGGTAGGTTCTATCGCGCGGTTCACTCGTGTAAAAGCACTGCACTTCAAGGCATTGCTGTGGTGTCTCTTCATTGAAAGGCATCCGTCTACAATGTAGTCAACGTTACGAGCTGTGTGTGGCCCAGTGGTAAGATCTCTGACATCCTTACCAGAGTTCGTCTCCCAGTACGGTAAATTATTTTTTTTATTTTAGTTTTTAATTAATTTATTAGTTTAAATGTGAAATGACATTTGTTCATAAACTTAGTTATGCCTGCCTTGTAAAAATATTATTGCCTATCATTTCTGGGCTATTAATAGGCGAGACCTGGCCTGTATAAAATACTTGTTTCACATCCTAAAAAACCGGACGCATATCAAACACAAATACATAATTAAATCAACAAAAACAAATAATTTTTAATATATTAACAAAAAAACGTCCTGTGGTGGGGACTAGTATCTCGTCCACAAACCACCTGTGTCAACAAATGCCCTCATTCTGCGCGGCATGGAGTCCACAAGATTATGGAACAGTTCTAAATTCATGGCCACCTCCTCCCACGCATCTAGACCTCTGTCCCACAATTCACCAGCTATCCGAACGGGTTCTGCCCAATTAGAGCGTAGGATCCGTTTGACTGTAGCCCACAAATTTTCAATCGGATTCATATCTGGTGATTTTGGAGACCAGTCAACCAGGTCGACATCAGGCCTCCTCGTAAACCATCTTTGAATCCGATTGGCGGTGTACCGGGTGATTATCCTGCTGGAAGAAAAGTGTTCCTTCTGGATATCGTTCTCGAGAGGAAGGGATCATTACATTTGCCAAAATGTGTTCGTAGACTTCTGCCTTAAACCGACCGTGGATGCATTTCAGAAGTCCTGCCCCATCTTATGACATCCACCGCCAACACGCGACGCTCACGCGACCCGACCTGTTAAGTCGTCTTACGAAATGTTCATCGTATCGGTGGCCATCCATACGATAAACTAGGCCAGGACCATCGTTCCTACTGGAGACAATTACCTCAACGGAGAAAATAACATTTCTCCAATCGAAGTACTGTCGGAGAGTAGCATACGCTAGACGGTCCACGGCATGCTCAATCGTCAAATGTTCTCTCCCCACAGCTCGACGACACCGTATGCCACACTCGCGGTGTGTGGGGAACCTGGAAAGTTGGACGCCATCTTGAGTTGAGAGGCAGGTCTAAATGGGTGCTTCTCAACTTCTGTCAATAACATGGCGTCCTCCTCCCTTGTAGAAATGCGCAGCTGACCAGGAATGGGACGATTCACAACTTCACCATTCCGGATAAAAAAATAGCCCACCGCTTAGCACTTGACAATGAGACTCCAATCTCTTTGACCGCATTGACGCTCAATAACCTATGCGAACCAAGGCAATGACTTGTTGACGGAGTTGTTGTCTCCCTGCCATCTTCAAGCGTAATGACGAGGCAGAACGTTTTATTAACTGACAGGAGTATTGCTTCGAAGAGAGAGGGAGGTTTATTATTTATTAGAGTTTGGGCATATTCTAAGAGACATCGCCACATAAATATAGCTTTGCGAGATATATATGGTGGCAAATTTGTAATTAAAAGAAGAAGAATGTAGGAGATTTGAAACTTGAGCTATTACTATCAACTCGTTTAATAGAACAGTGTTGTAACGACTTACGCTACTGAGATATTAGTATCGTTTCGGCATAATACGTGGTTTTCCTATTCATATTCCCTTCGGTTGATTTTGAATTTATTCATTTTATTATTATTTCAGTCTTCAGAGGCTCTGATGTAGGCTATCTAGAATCAACCCTCCATTCGATTTTATAACATATTTTAGAGTCTCAAACAAAATACAGCAAATTTAAATGGTTTAATTCTGTCTACGGATTGACGAGACGAGCATGCGGAATTTATGTACCGTATCTGGAACTTAGAAATTGTCGGCGGCTCATTCTTTTTGCCGTCAAGTGTACATTGCAACAAAATTAGTGACACGTAAAGTACATAATTTATTTTTATTTAAAATTTATCACCATTTTATACAACGAAGAGAATGAGGTAAGTCGCTTTCGTAAACGTATGTTATAAACTATATTTTGTTTTAGTCACCTAATTACATTCGGAGCAATATTTTAAATCAAGCATAGCAGTGCTCTGCACAAGTCCCTGTGCTACCCTGAGTTGATGTAAACAACACGACTTGTAGGCTTATAACATGCGACGTAGTGAACTTCATAAGTTCAGTGTCTGAAGTTCCATCTCTAGTGATTATTTATGTGTTGTCTTCGCTGTACCCACATCACAGGTAGCCTACATCACTATGAAGTAAAAATAAGCTTTTGTGTACTCCACACCAGTGTGTTTTGCTGTAATCCCTATTCCCCAGTATTATTGTACATCTATGACCTAACGCTGTGAACTCAGAACTCCGCGCCTTTCGCAGCTCTTAACGACTATTGACATACTGTGCGTTAGGATCTGCATCAATGACTATTGCAGACCCATAGATCTGCAGAAATGTTATCTGCATTATGCAGGAAACTTGGGCCTGGAATACCAACAATTTTTATTGAGAAACATCATCTCTAGATTTACTTCCTTTCCGATGAAAGACATACTACGAATTTAATCACTCTTAAAAATTCATCCTTCTCCGGTACCTGTAATAAGCAAAGACTACATCCGGGATCCATTACTTCTAGAGCTCATCTGATCTGTCATCGCGCTTTGGAAGAACTATAAAATATCATAAGTGCCATGAGTCGCCTCTATATTTCTCACTATACTAGAACTGCTTTACTTAAATTTCACCTTTATTGCTGAGGAATGCTTACTTCTCTTACTTACTTACAAATGGCTTTTAAGAAATCCGGAGGTTCATTGCTCCCTCACATAAGCCCGCCATCGGTCCCTATTCTGAGCATTATTAATCCAGTCCCTACCATCATACACCACTCCCTCAAATCTATTTTCATAGTACCCTCTCATCTAAGTCTTGGCCTCCCAAAAGGTTTTCTTCCCTCAGGTCTTCCCACTAACACTCTATATGCATTTCTAGATTCACCCATACGTACTACATGCCATGCCCATCTCAAACATCTGGATTTAAAATTCCTAATATGTTAGGTGAAGAACAGAATGCGTGCAGTTCTGCTTTGTGTAACTTTCTCTATTCTCCTGTAACTTCATTCTTCTTAGCCCCAAATATTTCCCTAAGCACCTTATTCTCGAAACTCTAAAGCTTGATTCACATTATTTATTTATATATTTATGTCCATAACAGGGCAAAGCCCCAATTACAATAGACAATACAGATAAAAAAAACATATTGCATAACAGACGAAAAAAGAGGTAAAACAGATACAAGTGTAATTACAAATTAAAAATGGAAAAGGGAAGGAAAAAAAAACAAATAGTTACCAACTAAATAAAAAAGACAGATACAGATATAAATGAAAAACACCTAGTCGTTTGTAGATTTTCTCGTAACATATCCACGTGATCTACATAAACAAGCAGCTGATGTAACCCGTTCAATTCCAAACACAGTCTGCTTTCCTGGATGATCCTAATGGCATATTCTAGAGCAAAGTTAAAAAGTAAGGTAGATAATGGATCTCCTTGCTTGAGCCCGCGGTGAATTGGAAATGCGTCATAAACTGGCCTATACGGACTCTATTGTAAGTTTCACTGAGACACATCTTAATTACTCGAACTAGCTTCTTTGGGAGGACCAAATTCAATAAGAATATTATACAAAACTTCTCTCTTAACCAGTCGTACGCCTTTTTTTAAATCTACGAATAACTGATGTGCTGAGGAACGTTGGCAACTAAAACTGACAAAATCAGGACTACTTTTATACCGTGTGAAGAGGATAACTTTAATATTCATCAGAAGTTTTCATGCAGACATAGAGCTAAGCAGAGACAGATATCAGTGAGGTTGTAACATGAGAATACGTTCAACGATTCAATTGCTCGATGTTCTTCTTGCGGATTTGACATGACTTGCGGGCGAACAGTTAGACAAGGCCACATGTATGGACCCTTTGCACTACCTAAAAATTTTAATTGGAAGAGAAATGACGGATAATGTGTATTTGCAGTCTTCTTCTTCAGGGAGAGGTTAGTCTATAAAGCGTAATTCCTAGCTTTTCTTCAAAGGAAGCCATGCTGTGTACTTTAGCCTCGATGTAATGGGAAGAATGGTAACCAGTAGACCACCCATAACGATTATCTTTTACTGGTATAACTTCCATTTCTTCTCTTACCTGCGGAAAGCGATCTAAAACTTGTATTCGCAAACAAGCTTCCATCAATTTTCATTCAGCATTCTACTATACACCTCTGAATAACTTAACTTTAATTGTAACAGCCCATAATAAATAAATGTAATGAAAAGATTTAACAAATAGAGAGTCATACACAGAGTGCGTCATGCCTTGATTGTAAGCTGTAATTGGAGAATTTTAATTTAATTTAATTTAATTTAATTCGTTTTACTTTTATTTTATTTTATTCTATTTAATTTATTTTATTGTATTTTATTTTACTTTTATTTTATTTTATTTTATTTTAATTAATTTTATTTGACTGTATTTTATTTTACTTCACTTTATTTTACTTCACTTTATTTTACTTTATTTTATTTTATATTTTGTTATGTAATTTTATTTCTTGTAATTTTATTTTATGAATTTTATTTTTAGTAACTTTATTTTTAGTTTTATTTTTAATTTTTATTTTGTTTTATTTTGATTTAATTTTAATTTTATTTCTTTTCATTCCATTCCATTAAGCAAATGCGTATGTTTAATACATTACATGGTCATCATTTCTAATGTTTATTTTATTTTATCGGGCTCTTTTACGACTCTGTATCAACATCTAGGTTATTTAGCGTCTGAATGAGATGGTGATAATGCCGATGAAATGAGTCCGGGGTCCAACATCGAAAGTTACCTAGCATTTGCTCTTATTGGGTTGAGGGAAAACCCCGGAAAAAAACCTCAACCAGGTAACTTGCCCCGACCGGGTTTCGAACCCGGGCCACCTGGTTTCACGGCCAGTCCACAGGTGTAGACAATTCTTACTTACTTACTTACAAATGGCTTTTAAGGAACCCGAAGGTTCATTGCCGCCCTCACATAAGCCCGCCATCGGTCCCTATCATGTGCAAGATTAATCCAGTCTCTATCATCATATCCCACCTCCCTCAAATCCATTTTAATATTATCCTCCCATCTACGTCTCGGCCTCCCTAAAGGTATTTTTCCCTCCGGTCTCCCAACTAACACTCTATATGCATTTCTGGATTCGCCCATACGTGCTACATGCCCTGCCCATCTCAAACGTCTGGATTTAATGTTCCTAATTATGTCAGGTGAAGAATACAATGCGTGCAGTTCTGCGTTGTGTAACTTTCTCCATTCTCCTGTAACTTCATCCCGCTTAGCCCCAAATATTTTCCTAAGCACCTTATTCTCAAACACCCTTAACCTATGTTCCTCCCTCAGAGTGAGTCTAATGTTCAAAATTAGTCGCATTGATACATGGCAATGGTCTTCATCATTTCTTTTGCGGCCGCAATGCACTGTATCGGTGATTACCCACAAACATATTTCACAAATGTAGCTTTAAAGCTGTTGCATGAAGAATAGCTTTTCAATGAATCGTCTGCTTCACTTATTCTTACTTTGAAAATACTTCATTTGTAACCAGTTTTTGTTGTCAGAATTTCTGTAAATTGTTTTTTCTGCAACGTGTACTGATAAGAACTGAAAATAATCTTAGGAAATTCAGCTTCCAGAATCGAAC
This sequence comes from Periplaneta americana, assembly GCF_040183065.1. Classification (NCBI taxonomy): domain Eukaryota; kingdom Metazoa; phylum Arthropoda; class Insecta; order Blattodea; family Blattidae; genus Periplaneta; species Periplaneta americana. Next base: position 106,674,584 of record NC_091117.1, read on the forward strand.
CTGGAACCTGCAAGACATAAATTTATATCCTACTAGCGACTAATCTTCTCTGTCAGTCAGAGTGGGAAATGGCTTGAAACGAATACCGCAGCTTCATAATAAACCACAGAACATATAGCATCACTTATTTGTATAATTTCATCACGTTCTCTGTTTTATAGTTTATCGTGTATTTTAACAGTATCGCTTAGAGAGGAAGAAGCCAATAAGCGTCTCCTGAGTGCTCGTACTTCGGTGGCTTTGCCTCTAGACGTGAGATACTTTATACCCTTAACAGAGGCGATGCCACGGAGTGCTATCGTGTCAAAAGCTCGTATAAATTCGGGCCCCCCGCCGATGCCTGGAACACTTTCTCAATCGCTTGATTAATGTGTTATTAATCTCGCTTCGTACAACTATTAAGAGCTGCGCTATTCATCTTATGGCGCGAAAGTGACGTCATATAATGTAACAACACATGCGTGTTGCGTGCGCCGTGTCTTTATGGGTTTCAAGTACACTTGCTGCCCCAAGAAACATAAATGTATTAAATATTTAAGATGCGTCAGACTGCGACGAGTCTGGAGAAATTGTTGGTACTGTGCGCCTTTTGGAGACACTGCCGTATTCAGAAACAAACAGGAAACTACGACACCAAATCCATTGCAATATTGGATGAAAATTGTCTCAGAATTCAAGTAGGAACGGAAATTGCTAATAAACCATGACGTTTGCGATCAGCAAATAAAATGGAGGTAGTGAATTGAAGAATAAAACAGAGAAACAAGAAGTTATTACGTATCTGATTTTTCAGGAATACAGTAGCTAGCTCCCTGTAAAGTTGACTTGAATAATTTCAAGGGAATAATTGAGCAGGGGTCTGGTACAGTTCCTGGGTAGATCAGTCGGGAGAGCGTTAGTGCGCTAAGCCACAGGTCCCGGGTTCGATATTCGGCCCCGGAACAATTTTTACCTTGAAATTATTCAAGTCAGCTTTACAGGGAGCTATTCCTGAAGAGTCACAGTTGTATTATACACGCCACTGTTCGTTAACAGAAAACCACAAATTAAGTCAAACACAAGAAGTGTGCATTTAATGCTGGTTCTTTGACGTGTTGTCAACTCACTTGAGGTATGTGGGTATAAAAAGGGAATAATTGAGGCGGGGTTTGGTATATTTCCTATGTATAGCTCAGCCGGTAGAGTGTTGGCGCGCTCAGCCTACGGTTCCGGGTTCGATATCCTGTTCCGGAAGAATTTTTTCTTTGAAATAATTAGAGTTCTTACGTGTTTTTTATACATCTTGATTAAACAACTTTTAGTACTAGTGTTGTTAGTTGAATATTTAACAACGCTGTATCAACTACTCGGTTATTTAGCGTCGATGGGACTGGTAATAGAGAGAAGGTATTTGGCGAGATGAGGTTGAGGATTACATGAGGTTAGAAAACCAACCACCACCACCACACACATACACAACACATCTAACCACCCCATACAACAAAAACATGCTGCATTCAGGACAATGGTACACAGATTACTCAACATACCCGTGAACCAACAACACTACAATGAAGAAGTGAACACAATCAAATTCATAGCACAAGAAAACGGATACAATCCAAACATAATAGACAACATCATAAGGAAGACAAAACAAAAACTTAACAAACACATAAATACACAAAACACAACACAAACACAAGAACGCAAGAAATACATCACACTAACATATGAAAACAGAAGCACACATAAGATCGCATCTTCATTCAGAAAACAGAAATACAACATAACATACAGAACAGAAAACACACTACAAAGACATCTCAACACACAAAAAACACAAACAAATAAATACGACCACACAGGTGTATACAAACTCACATGTAATAGTTGTGACAAGTTCTACATAGGACAGACAGGCAGATCATTCAAAACTCGCTACAAAGAACACATTAAAGCAATAACCAGAGGACACAACACATCTACATACGCCGATCACATAACCAATGCCAACCATACATACAATAACATAAATACGGACATGGAAATCCTACACACACAACCAAAGAACCAAAAACTCAACACACTAGAACAATACGAAATATACAAACACACTAAAACACACCCTGATCAAATCCTCAACACACAGATCAATTTCAGTACACACACACTATTCGACTCCACAATCCAACACATTCCAACAATAAAACACACCCTCCTAACAGGCAGAGAAGTTCGAGATGACGCCGCGATCTAGTAGGCTCTGATGATGGTGCGTGATGCACTGAAACAGCTGTAAGCCGGACGAATATTACATATTTAACACGAGTAAGTCCACTAGTTCATCAATTAATTATATTCAAGTGTTAAAAGTGGTGTACGCAAGATTAAAAAATGGAATATCGTTAATCCCATGGATGATAGATTTATAAGGAAATTGTGACATGTGTTTATAATTGGGCATTTTTCCGCAACGATTCCCGACAACCTGCCGGAGTCGTCGTTAAAAGAATCGATTCGGCCCAAAGGAAAGTTAGACCTGTGTGTCTGGTGAAATTTTGAAGATGCGAGTCACTGAGAATTTACTCCAAACCGACAAGCAGTCGATACGAATCATTATTCCCAACAGTTATAACGAGTTCTTGAAGTTTTGAGAGAGATATACCCGGCATTAGTTAATCGAAATAGAATTCTCTTGCAACATGACAATGAGAGACCATGACCCATCGCACAATCTTGGAAAAAAGTTCAGAAATTAGGAGGAATCGAAATCCTACCACACCCGGTGTACAGCCCTGATCTTGCGCCTTCACATTACAATCTGTTTCGATTCACAGCCGACTTCCTACGTGAAAAAAATTTCCAAAACTTGAAAGCCGTTGAAATGGGTATCACCGAATTCTTCACATCAAAAACAAAAAACTGGTACCGTCGCGGGACAATAATCTTCGTTGGAAGTTGGCTCAACACTATAGAATCTATTGATGAACACTAGATTAATTTCTTGTCTCAACACATTCCAACTACAATTTTTCTCCAAAACTGACATTACTTAAGAAACAGTCTGTACTATATGTTCCTTGTTTTAATCCAAGTATAAAACATCAAGGAAGGAATGTATTCACAAAGCAAGGTCGGTATTTCTAAATTCTGGAACATTTTTATATAGTGTCATTTTATGCACATTATTATTATTATTATTATTATTATTATTATTATTATTATTATTATCATCATCATCATCATCATCATCATAATTTCTTTGTATCACCATTGTTTACCAAATTTTATTTTCAAGAAAAGAGATAGGATTATATTTAGCTACAGCATGATATTACGAATAAGATATTCGTGTAAAATTGTCAGTTTCTTGATAAAGGAGTTTGCAGTTCAAAGACTGCACGTCGAGAATAAAAAGTCAGGAATCCGAACACACAACGATCCTTTTCAGTGCAGATAAAGTTGTTATTCGGTGAGGTTAATAACTTTTTTTTTTCTCTGATCATGGCAATGCTGTGCAAAATATTTGTCAAAGACAATTTTATTTTCCACAACCAACCTAAATCGCAGTACGAATGTTGCGAGCAGAAAGAGGAATGCAAGAATGTGATTCTGGGCAGTTTATATAACACACTTTACTTAAATAGTGTTTATTGCACCTACAGAGCAAGACGTATTATGGGAAATTTGTTGTAGACCGACTCTGAATGCCATGCTTGGCAGCTTCAAGAAACTTCGTGTAATTTATTGGTTCTCGCAGACTGCATGGTGACATAGCCAGGACAGTACAGGAAAATTGTGGAAGATACTAGCCATCCTTTATTTTGTACCTTCTGAGAGATCTCTTTAAAGAGCCAAACGCCCCTCATCCATTCATTTAATTGTCCCTGAGTCCATTTACTATTCACGTCAGTGTATGAAATCTCAATGAGAGAAACATATTTTACCATTCCTTTTAGCATTAAACCGGAGAAGAAGTGTGGAAACTTTCAGCCGTGCAGTTGCAATAACAACAAAGTATATAGGCCGGCCATTTGTTATCTCGTGAAACCTACTTGCGCGTAAGTGGAAGAAGAAAGTGGCCTGAAAAGCTTCCCTTCCTCGCTATGGTCCCACTTGCAGCCAGCTAGCTCACTTACACCTCACCGTGAGATTCTTACTATGAGCTACTGCGCACGCATGCATTTGGGTTCACGGATAACGAATGACCTATTAAGCCTACACAATGTCGCTAACATGATGAAACGCAATTATGTATGGAGTGGTCATAGACAAACTCAGTTATGGAGTGGCCATAGAGGTACACATTCATGGAGTGGTCGTAGGGTAAGTTGCATTGTAACATACTTCAAAGCCACCGGCGTAGCTCAGTCGGCTAAGGCACTTGCCTGCCGATTCAGAGTTGCTCTTGGTAGCGGGTTCGATCCCCGCTTGGTGTGATTACCTGGTTGGGTTTTTCCAACAGTAAGACGAATGTCAGATAATTCATAGCGAATCCTTGGCCTCATCTCACCAAATCCACCGACGACAAATAACCTACTAGTTGATACAGTGTCGTTAAATAACGAACTAAAAATCATACTTCATATATTGATACTCGTCCTACACCATGTAGCGATTTTAATGACTCGTGAAATTAACCGTTTTTCTCTACTAATGTTAAAAAAAATATCAGGTTTGCCATACTTTCGAACATGGACATAACATCTTGGTATAACTACTGCATGTTTCGTGAATTGCCTTGAAATGTAGAGGGCATGATCATTATTTTTCCTGCTGAGAGATCTTGTAAGTATTCGGGAGGCTACAAAATATTTTAGGCCTCTTATTTCATCACTCAGTAATGCCTTTTGGTTTTTGATTAGGAATTGTAATCTTTGCCTAATGACAATAATGGTCTACATACCAAATGTTGCTGGATTAACTTGTATGACAAATGGTTACGAACAGGGATCCGTAATGATACAAACTGAAGTAAAATCATTCTCGCGAGCTAGTTTTGCTGGCGTGGAGCACTGTGTTGCAATTGTGAGCCATAAGAGAAGAGAATCTAATGCTGAGAGGCGGAAAATGAGGTAAATACTACAGCAGAGTAGTAGAATCTTATATACGTCCAAAATTAAATTGTTCATCGTAAATCATTACCTGTTTCAGTGTATCATTTGTTGCTGGTTGCGGGAAATTTACTCATTATGGTAGCAAGAAGTGAAATGGCCAGCTATTCTTCCTACAACAAAATTATATGTTTGGCAGTGCTCACAGAACTAATCGATTAAACCAAAGGAACATGAAATTAATTTTGACGTAGTTTAAAGAAGCAGTTAAAATAGGAAGCATGGTTCAATTACTAATGCCTCTTCTATAGTACTACATAGGAGAATTAGAGAATCATACATATAAATATCTACACAGCACCACCATTAAATATCTGAAAAACCCCACACCACTTGATTAATAACTACAAAAGTATCTCATTTTAATAACAATATTATCTTACATAAGTTTTGTAGCTTCTAATAACATATATGCATAGCTGCTACTCAGAAAATTATAGAAATGAAGATCTAATTTAAGTTCGGAATATGTATGATAAGTACTTTCTTTTGTTAAATATTAACGTACCTTGTGATACAGTATTAAAAGTTGTGTAATCAAGATGTATATATCTAATTTAAGTTATTTTCTACGTCTACTTAGGCTATATAACTTCAAAAGTTGCACTTTCATTTCATCAATAATAGCATTAATGTGTACCATTAGTGACAAATACATATGGCATTAGATATATTTCATTTTTAATGGTAACAATGTCATCAGACCTTCTTGCGTTTTATAGTTTTTAATAACCAATACACAGCTGTACTCATAAAGTTACACAGCAGAGAATCAGAGCTGTAAATTCATTATTATTACCTTCTTAATAAGTTTTGAAGTTTTTAATAACCAATGTAGAGACGTGCTCAGAAAATTACACAAATGAAGATCGACCTACTGACATTATGATGTCAGAGAATCTGAGCTGTAAATACGTAGGCCTATGTTGACAATCTTGCAGATCATGATCTACATGACAATATTTTAGTGTGTGTTTTGTTTTATTCTGAAAATCCATTAGGGGAGACCCGTGCAAAACGAATAGCCCGGGCAGAGAGAATAATGCCTATTTCTTAGAAACGCCAACAGGTAGCGCTTTCTCCTATGTTGGGGAAGAATCCCTACCAGATTTTGCTGCTGGAACTGACTTGTCGTCATTCTATCTAGTAAGAGAAGAAGTCAGCGCGTGTTTGAAGAAAATTGACTGTTTTCTTAAAATATTTCAAGGTAAGAGAAACATATGTACAACATACAGTACTGCAGAAACTCTTTGATATGTGATACTAATATATAGGCGATAGAATTACTTCTAAAATGCCGTACTTACAAAGAAGATTATTGACGTTTGTGTTTGTATAACCTTAAATGAAAAGCGAAGTGGCGTCTGCGAGCAAAGTAAATAGGGCAAAGTGGATAACTTATCCGCTCTGCCCTGTCACCTTTATTTGACTGTATAAGTGTCAGCTGTATTTTGTATGTATTTGTCTATTGTAATAAAGCGTGTTAGATCATGTTACATAGTGGAGACATTAAGTCACACTAATTAAATTATAAATCAGCAACACTGATCTTAATTTTTACTTAAAAAGGTCGTAATGTGTTTTCGAATGGTTTAATTTTTCAAGAGGAAGACGGAGCAAGCCAAATGGTCTGAAGAAGCCATGAAGAAAGCACTTTAAGAAATAAAATCTTCCAATCAGTGGTTCTGCTATCTGGCCATACAACCATAATGTGTTTTTTGATGAAGCTTTTGCTATAGATGAACTTTCAGATAGCCCAATTGAGACAGAAATCAGCGAAACGAGAGTTGGCTCAGGTTTAACAAATTCTGCGGTGCCAGCTTCCTCAACGGCTGAAGAAACAGTTAATGCTCACTCAGAATCAACCACATCTGTGATGTCTGCATCTTCAGAGATTAACGAAATATTCAATACATCAATTACACTCAGATTTTCAGTTCCGGTTACACCAAAACCCTCAACATCGTCAGCAGGAGATCCCAAGTCACTTCTTTTGATTTAGATCAGTGCCAAAAGTGGACGCTCGAAAGATACGAGTTAAACGAAGAAATTGTCAGCGCTCTGAAGCTCTTACATCTATATAGATTAAAAAAGTTGAAAGAGAAGTAACTTATGGGCAGGAGGAAAAACAGAAGAAATCCAAGTCTTCAGTGCCAGTGAAACGTTGACTTGTTCAAATTTGTATTTAGTACTAATCTAACGTGCTGTAAAGGGCTGTAATAACATTTCTTATAGTCTCATATACCTCATTAGCATCGTGTTTATGTGTTTATGAGTGAATAGAAATTAAATAGAAAGTAGAAAATGTTACAGGGATAATTAACTATATTTTCTTTGTCAATTCATATCACTGTCCGTAGGTACGAGAAACGAATTTACTGTTTTGTAGATATGGGGACAACATGTGTCACAACCAAAGTCATGAAGTTTTTATTTCGAGATCACCAAAACATAGCCTGTGGCATTGTTTATTCTTAGCTTATCCGCTTTGCCCGGGTGTCCCCTAGTTCTCAAAAGTGACGACAGATGGATTTTGGAAAATAGGAAAATTATGTAGGGTATTTGACATTTCTTTGAAAACTACTACATGGGTCATTCAGTAATTAGTGGCAACAATGTTGTATGTGGCGCTATCAGCGGTAAATGATGCAAGCTGATAAAGAAGAGCATCTGATGTGTGTTTTCTGTGAATTTGAAGACAATAATCTCATTTATAAGATATTTGCAGTGAGTTTGATTTGTAGATTGTTATCTTTAGCGCTCTAAAATGTTTAGCAAATATGAAGAAAGATGGTTCATTGAAGTTCAGATTGCAAGAGGCAAGAATGCTCGATAATGCCATACAATTTTACTGGAAGTTCACCATATCGTACCGTGGCAGCCACCGGCGTGGCTCAGTCGGTTAAGGCGCTTGCCTGCCGGTCTGAAGTTGCGCTCGGACGCGGGTTCGATCCCCGCTTGGGCTGATTACGTAGTTGGGTTTTTTCCGAGGTTTTCCCCAATCATAAGATGAATGCCAGGTAATCTATGGCGAATCCTCGGCCTCATCTCGCCAAATATCATCTCGCTATCACCAATCACATCGACGCTAAATAGCCTCGTAGTTGATACAGCGTCGTTAAATAACCAACTAAAAAAATCGTACCATGGCTAGATGGGCGGATGCATTTCGCAGCGGGAGGGAAGATGGTCGGTCATCAAAAACGTGGAGCTGGCATACCGTAATGGGCAAGTGAACGCTGTAATAGCGCTGCTGGAAGAACACCGTTGTTGGTTATGATTTTGGTGGAATCCTTCTCAGTCATTCAGGTCCTCTCAAAAAAGTGTGAATGGTGCATAGTACTTTCTGGAACACCATTTACAACCAGCGGTGCGCCGTAAATATCCAAATCTCCTGAATTCTCATTCTATTGTGCTACATGATGGTGTTCGCTCTGACATAGCTGTCCCTATGATTAATTTACTTCGCAGATGGAACATCCTCCATACTCTCCAGTTACAAATCCATGTGATTTGAACCTTTTCCCGAAAATGGAATTACCACTTAAGGAGTTCGCTTTAAAACCAGACATGCAATTAAAGCAGCAGTAGAGCAGTCTGTTCGAAGATTAGTACAATAAGACGCTGTGGGTGGCATCCGTCGTCTCCCTGAGGTGTGGAGGTGGGTTCTTCATGTTGGTGGAGATTACTTCTGAGCACCGCAACAATGTGACTGTTCCAAAAATGTTTTCTTTGTTCTTAATTCAAATGTTATCACTAATAATTATTGAATGACTCATGTATTTTTCCGCATATCCTTGGATGCCAAGCTTCAAAATTATAATCCGTTCAGCCGTTTTCCCGTAATTTCCATTACCAGTTCAAATTATATATTCAGATAAGTAAATCGCTATATATTTCTTGGACGACTGTATTCTTTTGTTGTACCTATGTACGATGCTGTTTATATGTCTCGTAAGTTGACAATACCACACGTTGTCTGGTTACTAGGTATACAAATAAAAAAAAAACACGGAGTTTTCTTTAAATCGTACCGTTATGAGTGCGATAAGTTTAAATACAAACATAGACCATTATTTAGAACAATTAATAGTAATAGTATAATTTGTACAGTTGTTGAAGCTTCCTCTATCTCTTGATTTTCTACCACATCAACTAATTGTTCATCCATAATAAAGATGTTATTTAAAATGTTTAGTCTGATTTCTATATTATATAACTCCAACCATTCGAAAACAATTAACTGTCACAATAAACAACATACGCAATAGCATACAATTACACGCAATTATTCTGTTTCTAAGTAATTTTCCTTGCGAAAGAAATTGATATCAATACTTAATATATTTTAATATTTTATGTATTTCATTAACGACGATCGTGCAGAAATAGTAGGCTATACGATACATTTGTATAACAGATTCTCGGAAATCGAAAAAAAAAATCGTTTTGATCGTTTTCTCAAACTTTTATTCGATCCTGTTACAATGTACTTACCACATTTTTACTATTCCAACTACCGACAGAAAGTAAATTGCATTCTTCACATAAAAATCAAATCACAGTTGCTCCACAACAATGTTTTGTGACTATACGGATGATGAAAGTATTATAACATGAAAATATAATATAAAATAAATTGTATACTTTCATATAAATAACAGTTTCATTTTAATACTACAAATCACTGTACCATAATTTATAATATCCAACCTGTTTACAAATAAAATATTCATTTTCATTCCACACATTATTTTTGTTTATATTTTCCAATACCCAATAAATAATTACATTTTATTACTAAACATTAACGTCGTGCATGACAGGCGCTGTGATCGATTCATTTGGTCGAGTATGGCGAAATTCATATTCACAGATGTTCGCTCTGCAGAAGGAAGTCTGTCATATTTGTCACCATGATAAGAAAATATTTTTGCTGACCTCCTCTCCCATCCCTTCATGTTTTAATGAACCCGCTTAAGGATCTGAGCACATATCTTGCCATCAGTTTCTCATATAGAATAAAACAGAGTTTGTAATGCATTGGTTTCCTCTCTCATATTTGAACATTGCACGATACCTTGTAATCGGAACTTTTAAACATGTATTTTGTTTGATTTACTTATATGAGTAAGTATATTTTTGTGAATGATTAATAACAACAAAAATTACATGTAGGCCTATACATTACTACGTGTAACTTCGCAAAATATGTGTCTGACATGCTTCTGTGTGTATCAGTACGTTCAATATAAAATATTTCGTGCAATTTTGATATCGAAATTCAGAGCAAAACTTTACAGTCTGTAAAATTTATGAAAATGATAAGAAGTAGGCTACTTCATTTACCTCGAATGAATACATTTGTTTCTGTAAAAATTTCTAAACTGGGCTTATATAAAATTAATATTTCAGGCGAAAAAATTGTAAATATTACAGATATTATTCTGTATGACAAATTAATAAAAATAGCTTTAATATTATGTAAAGTTGTTATAGTGCGTTTGAATATGAGCGAATGAAAGTACGTCTACAATGTCTATACATTTTCTATATATGTCTATATATAATATATTATCTTTATTTGTTCTTAACTTCTATAATAAATTGTCTAGCTTTTATTAATCAGGTAATCTTTTAGTACTTCGATTTTTAATATACTTCTACAACGGTTTAGTAGCCTCTCCTCAGCTGCGTGTACACACTAGATAGAGAATCGTTTCCAAGATTATATGAAAACGTAATATCGTGCATGGTTCATTGTGAATGGAAACTTCAATGGATGTAGAAATCAAAATTGTCCCTACAATCATAACAGAGACACTTTTACAATCATGATGAATAATGCACTAAAAATGTTGTTTACACTGAAATATTGATATTAATTGGAATCTGCCACCAGATTTTCCAGTGTAAGTTATAACAAATCTGCTTCCTAAGAAAGGCTCGCAGAAGCTACAGGTTGATGTAACAACATAATATTCAGGATACATTATCATTATTTTCTTCTTATTAATTCATTATTATTATCATCACTATTATTATTATTATTATTATTATTATTATTATTATTATTATTATATTTTTCCAAAATCGACAAGCAACATTTGCTGCTACAGGTCCTAGTATGTAATAAAAGCTAACTGTGTGAAATTCACTGTTCATAAAGGATTGCTTCTGGTTTCAAATTTATTTTTGTAAAGTTTCTAATAAAAATGCGGACCAATTCGGAGTTCAAGTTCCTTCTTTCTCTGATATAGCATGAATGTCCAAAGCATTTCAGAGATGTTTGCTAGCGGTAGTCAAGGTACTTGTATTATATGTTTTTCGTACTAGAGCACAGAATTTTGAGTCAAATTTGACGATTCTTCTGTGTGGCATTATCAGTCCAGAACCAGCGTAGCTTAGAGATAGGGAGCAGGTCTCTTGAATTCAGAATTCAGATCGTTTCAACACACATCTTACAACTTGTATTTTCTATAAACTTGTGGCTTTTAGGCTGTATTGTACAATGTGAAAATTATATATCTTGGCAACAATAAGAGTTTGACAGACGTAGGGAACATGAATCTCCTTGCATTGTGAATACGTCATCCTGACGCAAACTTCGCTCTTTACCCATCCCCGGCTTGTGGCCGAAATATTCTAAAGCCGTCGGCGTAGTTTAGGAGTTCGGTGTTGCACCCGTCATCTCACGCTGCACACGAATCCCGCTTAGTCAGGGATTTTCCCCAACCATAATGTGAATGATAAACAGTCCTCAGCCTTATCTCGATAAATACCTCCTCGCTATCATCAATTCCACCGACCTACATAACATAGTAGTTGATATGGTGTCATTAAATAGCTGATTAAAATAGTAAAGGAGGAGCTTGTCCATCTTGCTGTTGTTTTCCACTAATTCGCACTACAAGTTACATTGGAGGTCAATTCTGATCTCGTAGCCTAGAGTACGACGGAACGTGTTCCTCGAAATTCCTGTAGTAGATCGAAAGGACAGGTTTGTTTAACGACTCCACATCAACTGGAAGGTGATTGATGTGTGCGCTGACAGGGGGCCGTGGCTGGTGCCCCGACTGTATTCGCTGCAGTGTTGTAAGTTTTTGTTGCAGTCTTGCTCTGGCGTTCGTGTTTTAAGAGAGACGTGACGAGTTTTGGTTATGACGTGCAGCGAGGGAGAGCGCCGGGTTGACTGGGTGATGGATGAACGGACGGGCTGCTGGGTGCCGCCTTATTATCTCGCCCGGCTGCCTCCAGATGTCAGTACTTACCGCCAATAAGAGCGTAGCTTACAATCCTGAAGCCGTCCACAACGTCTTTGGAGTGAGCCAAAATAAATCCATCTCATCGGAAATTACTGTTTTCCTATTAGCTAAGCGTGGCAGACGCACTTCATATTATTCGCTTTGTTCAACGTAGAGATAGAAACGTCCTACCTATTCGGATTCACCGGATATATATTTTTTTGGTTGGTTATTTACCGATGCTGTATCAACTACTAGGTTATTTAGCGTCGATGAGATTGGTGATAGCGAGATTATATTTGGCGAGATGAGGCCGAGGATTCGCCATAGATTACCTTGCATTCACATTACGGTTGGCGAAAACCTCGGAAAAAACCCAACCAGGTAATCAGCCCAAGTGGGGATCGAACCCGCGCCCGATCGCAAGCGCCTTAATCGACTGAGCCACGCCGGTGGCTCACCGGATATATCAGCCCCCAAACAACAGTTCCGAAATAAAGCTTCACAAATGAGAACTGTGACCAGGAACTATCAAAATAGAATGCCATACGGAAAAAAGTTGAAAGAGACAGTATAACGCCAGGTGATCTTCTGTTAAGAATTTGCTGTGTACTTGATTGGAAAGCGAAACTTGTGGTTTAAGCATTAAAAGAAATATTTGAAAAGAGATACGGCTGTACTATAGGCCTATCATTTCAGCGTAAAAATATCAATAAGAAGATTTATATTAAAAAAGGCAAGTGGTGTCTCGATCCGATGGATACTGAATTTTAATTAATTGTAAAACTGATTACTATGCTTTATTTTACAAACAAGTATGCTTCTAATATTTAAATAGTATGCTTTATTATTATTTTCTACATTTTTCCATGAAAATAGTAAAGAATGAAATTAAATGCTAATTTGAAAATTAGAAACTATATATTCACTATCGTCAGTGTGAATTTCATTGAAAATGTCCTATTTTGTTAGTACTGTCACTATTTCACCATTCTTATTCACTGTTTTCCTCACTGCCGCCATCACTCTTACAGGCGAAACTTCTTGCTGGATCCAAGACTTGTATCTGTTTCCAGAAGTCTGTAGTAACATGTCCTCCTATTTTCGACTAATCTCTTCAGATTTCTCAGGATAGCACTTCTTTCACCATCTTCCTGTTGAATCCAACGTTTGAGTTAATGTGGTGGTATTTTTCATTTTCAAGCGACGTGACTCAGCAGGTTATGACGAGTATTGGAGGCAGTTTAGGAACCATATTTTCTTCAGCCAAACAATCAAATAATTCTTCTCTCCTAGCAGGAGTCTTGGTCAAGGCCAGTTTCACACCTCCTAGTAATTCGCCAACAAATTCAAATTCCGATCTTATTTCTTCGGAACAAAGATGAAATACTGTGCCCAGCACGTCAAATGTAGAAGCTTTCCTGCAACTCTAGCCAAAAGCTTAGCAACAGCTCTCTCTTGTAAGGCGCATTATCAGAAATTAAGATCACCAACTGTTTTCTTTGGACTCCAACCGCTCCATTGCTTCAATAATTTATTCTATAATCATATCCGCATTGCAGAGTTGCACAATCTTCGTTAGAACTAAACGAGACTTTATACCAGAAAGGTCTAAAGGTGCCAAAAGGGTATTAATGAGTTTGAGTTTTATTTTATCTGTCTCATCCATTATAATATACACGTCTTTGTTCTCTAGCTTTGATCTATTGAAATTTATGTTATATCTCCACATGCAAGAAGATATTTTCTAATAGTAGTTTCACACGGAACCGTGCCTCTGATTGAGGTTCTGGCTGACATGTACAGTTGTCAAAAGAAAAGTGGCCGCTCTCTAGAAGCAAAGTTCCCTTCGGGTATCTTCGCTACAATTCGGAGACAGGCGATGTTACATGTTGTTGGACCACGTTTCCTGATACCTACAGTTATAATTAAAGTATTCCGTGTGTTACTTGATGGTGTAATGGTAGCGTTCCGGCTGAGTATTCGTAAGATCCTGCGTTTGAATACCACCTAGTGCCTTTTATGTTCTTTTTTGTTTTGTTTTTAAGAGAGAGAGAGACAATATATATATATATATATATATATATATATATATATATATATAATTGCTCCTTTGTCTTTTATGATTATTTTAGTAATTAACATCAGCTTCATGAATGTATTATGTCATGACTTTATCATTATTATTTATTATGACAAAATAGAAAGCAGTACATAGCTTCATTTTGAGCCTCCATTGTCCATCATTCACAGTTTAAGAAATAGACCATAAATTTCTAGAATTTGGGCATTCCTTCCTCCCTAATGACAGGAACTTAAGCACTATTGAGTCAGCTGAACGTAAAGCCAACTCTTTTTTCTTAGACGGTTATGTGTGTTTAATGCAACACTGTAGGAGAAAAATAGCCTTTCTTGTAAAGAAAATGGAACAATAAAACTTCCTTATTATCAAAGATATTGCAAAATGCAATTTTTTGATGTCAAAAGACACTACAGATGGTAACAAGGTCCAATTGATGAAAAATAAATGGATCAGGTGTGAATCAGCTGAACCAATGAAAATTAAATTTTGTTATTTTCTAAATGGGTTAGAAGCAGTTTTTTCAAAATTAAAAAATGGAAAAAGTAGGCACTGAGACAGTTTTTAAAGATAGTCCACTAGTATATTTTTTCGATTAAACAAGATAAATATCGTGCCATAGTGGGCCAACTCCAAGACTTCGAAATACGTATAATTTTATGATGTTATAATTAGGGCAAAATATATGTTTTTCCTTTTTACGTTGTATAAATAATTCCATCAATACTTTTTATGTACTATATTAATAACTGCTTATTAATATGCATTCAATGAATTATTTTATGTATTTAACTTTACCTTGATAATATCAGAATTGCAGCTGAGCAGAGCATAGGTTATCATGAAACTAAGAAAAAGAAACCATGGTTTGATGAAGATTGTTCCATTGTAGTAGATAGAAGGAAACAGGCAAAATTGAAATTCTTACAGGATCCAATTGTGAAGAATAGAGATAATTATTTCAATTAAAGATGGGAAGCAAGTCGTACACTTAGGAATAAAAAGAGAGATTACTTGAAGGAAAAACTGAATGGGGTAGAAACAAATAGAATAAAAACATTTGAGATTTATGTAAGGGTATAAAGGAATTTAATTTATAACATCAGGCAAGGGTAAACGTGATCAAGGATGAGAATGGTGACTTACTTGCAGACTCTCATTCAATCCTGAACAGATGGAAAAACTATTTTGGGCAACTACTAAATATACATAGGCAAAATAGAAATGATCAGGACGAAATTCAAATACAAACACAAACTGCTGAGCCATTCATACCGGAACCCACACTTTCTGAAGCCGAAATTGCGATAGAAAATCTGAAAAAGTACAAGTCTCCAGGTATTGATCAAATTCCAGCAGAATTAATACAAGAGGGTGGAAGGGCATTATCTAGAGAAATCTATAAACTTGTACTTGCAATTTGGGAAAAGGAAATTGTACCAGAACAATGGAAGGCGTCCATAATCGTACCTATTTTTAAGAAGGGGGACAAGACTAACTATAGTAAATTTCGAGGAATATCACTTTTGTTGAAGTCGTACAAAATTTTGTCGAATATCCATTTGAGAAGAATAACTCCATATGTAGATGAAATTATTGGGGATCATCAGTGTGGTTTTAGGCGTAATAGATCGACTATTTATCAGATTTTTTGTATTCGATAGATATTGGAGAAAAAATGGGAGTATAAGGGTACAGTACATCAGTTATTCATAGATTTCAAAAAGGCATATGACTCCGTTAAGAGAGAAATTGTATATAACATTCTTATTGAATTTGGTATTCCCAAGAAACTAGTTCGATTAGGCCTAATTAAAATCTGTCTTAGTGAAACTTACAGCAGAGTCCGTATAGGCCAGATTCTATCTGATGCTTTTCCAATTCACTGCGGGCTAAAGCAGGGAGATGCACTATCACCTTTACTTTTTAACTTCGCTCTAGAATATGCCATTAGGAAAGTTCAAGATAATAGACAGGGTTTGGAGTTGAATGGGTTACATCAGCTTCTTGTCTATGCGGATGACGTGAATATGCTAGGGGAAAATCCACAAACGATTAGGGAAAACGCGGAAATTCTAGTTGAAGCAATTAAAGCGATAGGGTTGGAAGTATATCCCGAAAAGACTAAGTATATGATTATGTCTCGTGACCAGAATATTGTACGAAATGGAACTATAAAAATTGGAGATTTATCTTTCGAAGAGGTGGAAAAATTCAAATATCTTGGAGCAACAGTAACAGATATAAATGACACTCGGGAGGAAATTAAACGCAGAATAAATATGGGAAATGCGTGTTATTATTCAGTTGAGAAGCTTTTGTCATCTAGTCTTCTGTAAAAAAATCTGAAAGTTAGAATTTATAAAACAGTTATATTACCGGTTGTTCTGTATGGTTGTGAAACTTGGACTCTCACTTTGAGAGAGGAACAGAGATTAAGGGTGTTTGAGAATAAGGTTTTTAGGAAAATATATGGGGCTAAGAGGGATGAAGTTACAGGAGAATGGAGAAAGTTACACAACGCAGAGCTGCACGCATTGTATTCTTCACCTGACATAATTAGAAACATAAAATCCAGACGTTTGAGATGGGCAGGACATGTAGCACGTATGGGCGAATCCAGAAATGCATATAGAGTGTTAGTTGGGAGGCCGGAGGGAAAAGACCTTTGGGGAGGCCGAGACGTAGGTGGGAAGACAATATTAAAATGGATTTGAAGGAGGTGGGATATGATGGTAGAGACTGGATTAATCATGCTCAGGATAGGGACCAATGGCGGGCTTATGTGAGGGCGGCAATGAACTTCTGGGTTTCTTAAAAGCCAGTAAGTAAGTATTTAACTTTACTTTAATTTTTCTCAGTTTTATGAAAATGGCACTTGGCCTATTATGGCTCTCAGCTCTTCATACTATTTATATCGCTAAAGAACGGTAACAGAATATAAATAACTTGAATATTATTTATATAGGATCACTAAGGAACGATAACAGAATATAAATTATAAATATAGGTTTGTTTAATTAATATAAGATATAATATAATATAATATAATATAATATAATATAATATAATAATTTAAATAAAATAACCTATTTTACAAAGAAAAATGGTTATTTATAGTATAATAATTACTTATATAAAGTACAGAGTATTTATATCGCGAAAGAACAATAACAGGATATAAATAACTTGAATATTATGTATAACGCTAACGAACGAAAACAGAATATAAATGATAACTTGAATATTATTTATATCGCTAGAGAACGATAACAGAATATAAATGGTAACTTGAATATTATTTATAGTGTTAAAGAACGATAACAGACTATAAATTATAACTTGAATATTATTTATATCACAAAAGAACGATAACAGAATATAAATAACGTGAATATTATTTATATCGTTAAAGAACGATAAGAGAATATAAATGATAATTTTAATATTATTTATATCGCTAAAGAACGATGACGGAATACAAATGATAACTTGAATATTATTTATATCGCTGAAGAACGATAACAGAATATAAATTATAATTAGAATATTAATTATACCGCTAAAAATGATAACAGAATATGAAAAATTATAACTGAATATTATTTATATCGGTAAAAGAACGATAACAAAATATAAATAACTTGAATAGCCTATTATTTATGACGATAAAGAACGATAACAGAATATAAATGGTAACTTAAATATTATTTATAACGCTAAAGAACGATAACAGAATATAAATTATAATTTTAATATTATTTATAGGGTAAATTAGAGTCTGTTGGACAGTCGGGCATGTTGGACACTTTGCACTTTAACGTGTTACCTCGCCACTTGTGGGCATCACATTCTGCTAGAAGTCAGTGACGGAAGTAGCCACGAGTAGCAGAATGTGATGCCCACAAGTGGCGAGGTAACACGTTAAAGTGCAAAGTATCCAACATGCCCGACTGTCCAACAGACCCTAATTTACCCTATCGCTAAAGAACGATTGAAAAATAAAATGAAAACTAGATAAAGAACCGAACTCACAACCTTCGAATTATTAAGTGAGCATTCTATCGCTGGTCTACGAAACGCACATATGAAATAATTCCATAGTTCCGGAACTGCTTCTACAAGCACATGCATCGTGTAACATCGCCGTGACCCGAAGTGGACTTAGAAAATATTCGCTGTTCACGAGTGCGGCTACATTTTTTTGACAACTGTACATCTATTATCAGCCATTACATATATGATATGTGTCAGAGAAAGAACAATTTGTTTGTATACATCTGAAGTCTGATTCGTGTAATATGTAGCTAATCGGCGATGTATGCAATGGAAGTGGAAAGGAACTGGCCACCCTACCCCATTATCTCCTTGCCTAGTTGCCTCATAAGTTGTGCTTGTTGGTATCACTTGTGGGGTTCAGACCTGTCTTCGGACAGTTGACTAAATAACAACACGGAACTGATGTTAAGTTTGTGGAAGTGGTTATCCCATTTCGGAACATTTCATTTCGAAAAACATGGAGAGGAATTCCAACTGCAGTGAAGAAACTTACTATTTCTTTCATCCTTTCTTGTTTGGTGTTCATTTTCCGGACTGCATTAGGGAGGCTAGCTGTTATTCCTGTTACTGTATTGGACCCTAGCCTAACATCTTCATGTTTTCTTTTGCTGTGTTTTTCATTTCCTACGCATTTCTGCACTATAGATTTCTATTCGAAATTAATAAATTCAGAACAAAGCTTGCAAAATAATCTCCCATTATCTACTATAAATGATCGAGAGGAGATTCTCGAATTCTTT
Source organism: Periplaneta americana (assembly GCF_040183065.1). Lineage (NCBI taxonomy): Eukaryota > Metazoa > Arthropoda > Insecta > Blattodea > Blattidae > Periplaneta > Periplaneta americana. The sequence continues at coordinate 106,693,803 of NC_091117.1, forward strand.
GATTTGCATGCACCTTTAATTTAAGCATGTTTAATGAACTGTATTTCAAAACTCATTACAGGATTAAACTGGCAGGCGAAGATAGCACACTAAATTAAAAGAGCTGTTGAACGTACATTATCCATGGTTGTAACAATCATTCTGGTATTTCAATGCCACATTTTTAAGTTAATTGTTACAACTGTCAAAATTGCTGTTTATAAAGAAAGCCCAGACAATTGTTTTATTTTAAAATTATATATCACAATTCTTCTACATATATATTTGAATTTTTTTCATTATTTTTAAACATTATGCTTTAGGCTTTATTTTACGAAATTATTCTATATTATATTTTTAAAACCAGCTACTATTATTCACTATAATAACCATAGCTAGGAAGTTCGTACCAAAGCAGTAGATTTCAGTTGAGCACAGCAAGGAGTATAGATGTCACCCGTGCCTCGCCCTGCTGCCGCTCGCTACAGATGATGCACAGTATGTTCACAAAACGCATAGTGGCATTCTGTGGAGCTGTGTAGAGTCGTGAATAGTTTGAAAAATATTGTCAATTTATATTAATATCTTAGGTTCTGCACAAAGTGAGCTATTCTGTTAGTATTGTAATATTTACGTAATGTGAATATTATGCATGATTCCAAAAAAGTAAACTCATCTGTTATTATATAATTACGCAAACAGTAGTATGGAACACGTTTATTTTTTCCGGATTATTCTTCGTTAAATGTTGAGGTCCCGTGCTGCTATGCATTCCACTGCCTTACAGTCCAAGTTCAACATCGAAATTACGATACAAACTTCCTATAGGTTAACAATTGGCAAAACTCCGCTAAGGGAGCTTACTAAACCTTACCGTTGCGCTGGAGGCGGAGTCGGAGTTTCCCTCCATTAATCTGAACTATTGTCGCTGCTGATTGACAAGTCATGTGATGCATCACTGCTATCAGTTAAACATTCTCCTAACGAAATTATTCTGTCAGTTTCACTGTCTATTACATCAGCAGTAGAAAGATATTGTTCTTTGTTATTTTTAACGTCCTCAACACATTTCTTTCACTTGTCTTGTCCATATTCTGCGAAAAGGCGGCGTCACAATCGTTCCTTTGCGTTAATTGGGGACTCAATTTCTGTTACAAAAATCCAATTGAAAAGACTGGAGACAACTGACTAAACATTTTAGTCTGTCCCTTTAAGTAAATGAAATCCTTTAAAACAATAAATGCTTATTTTTAAAGCATGGTTGAGTTTTGAAGGTAAATAATGTTTATGTACGCGCTACTTGACGGACCGCGAGCAGTCAGACATAAACTGAACAAGTGATGATGTCTTGTTGACTCATTCTATTAACATGTTTTTTTTTTTCAATAAAGTAGAATCTATTTAGACGATTTCGTACACTGTAACTACTCACTTATCTCTTCAAGAAAAGAAGTTTATCGCTGATCGATTTTCTACTTCAAAAACATATTTTCCCACACTACAGTAGTATAAGACAAACCTCAATTAAAAGTCTTACATTTGTTATATTGCGGTGACTCAAACATCTTAAAAATCTGCAAACAATACTGTTCAACGTGCTTTTCTTCTTATTAGAAACTGACAACTACTTTTTGAGATAGGTATTATTAAGTATAAAAAATGCGAAAATATTCTGCCTCATTGAAAGTTTACGTAAATAATGCCTTCTTCCGTTATTGGCTGACAATTAGGAAGGAGGAGGAGTTGAATAGTCACTCTTTAAGATTGACGCAGGCCACGGAGTTTATTAAGTAGTTCCCCTATAGCTGTCATTACAATAGAAACGAAAAATGTTCTTCAAAACAATTATGGGTTAAATATTATGTCCCACATACGAGATACACTATTAGATTCACAAAGTAGTTGTTCACTTCTTGATACTAATAAATAATGCGTCATATTTCAGATTTGCTCCAGTAACGTCTTGTGGCGTAGAACGAATATTTTTAGAGTACAAATATTATTTTTTTTTCAGAACCTAAAAGGAGTATTTCTTGTGATAAAATGAAAATATCCATTGTTATTGTTATAATGAGGCTAGAATCATAGTGTATACTTTGTATGTTATTTTTTACGTATAGGTAAATTAATTTATATTGGTAATTCGAAGTTTATAATTACAATTTATTGTTTTTCATATTATTTTCTTGTTCTAAGGCTGTGGACGATTGGAGCACATGTTTGGTTACCACCCGGCTGAACATGTTTGTCGTTCTGCTTCACTGGCACCGAGAGACGCTCTATTACTTTTCACTCGGTAGAGATATAGTCCAAGCTCACACAATTTAACAGTTTTGTACCAACTTCCTAGCTATAATAATAACATTACAGGTAGCAACCATAGATCTAAAGTGGCTTTATACATTTTATGCCTTTTATTCTTTATGGATATCTACTGAATAATAACGACTCCGCTATGATTACGCAAACAAAAAAACAGGTTTTCAATATTACCTCGTAACATAAAAAATGTTTGAACTTTGACTGCTGCGTAGAAATTACAAAAGACAGGACTATAATTATTTTACTAAAATAATGATAATTGGCATTCTGTTTTTATGCAGTTCTCTGTCGTCTGGCGGTCACCATGCTTACAGATGGGTACGAGGTTCGAAGACACAGTATATTTTAAAGAACGAAGAAAATCAGGCACTGCATGTTTGCGGCAGGACGGCTAATCAGGATGAATAAATCACAGCCAGTTTGCGTTGGTTTTGGAGACCCGATTTCGGTATATCGAAAAACATCTGAGCCTAATAAACTGAAGGGATGTCCAAAATGTAACAGCACCACTGATATCGTAATGTTCGCTTAACGCAAAAAATAACTCTTAAACTATCGATAAAAAAAAGAATGTTGAAATTTCTGAACTAAGCTTATAAATTAAAGTTGGCACCACTGATATCGTAATGTCCGCTTAACGCAAAAAATAACACTTAAACTATCGACAAAAAAAAAAAAGAATGTTGATATTTCTGAACTAAGCTTATAAATTAAAGTTGGCACCATTGATATCGTAATGCTCATTTGTCTATTTCAGTACCTACATCTACTCAAGAAACGTTTTCTACAGCAACATTGACGTACAAATTGACAGATTTATTGAAACTAAAAGAAGAAATAAGTGTTTAATTATCGAAAATGATAAATTTGGCAAAGTGAGCTGTTTAAAAACGGTAATATTAGGTTTTGTTGCACAAATAAGTGTTGCAATGCATACGTTATTGTCGACGAACATCTCTGTAATGTGACTGAGTGTAAAACTTTTCACATAATCATCCCGCCTTAAGTGATGGAAAAGTTGAACTTAAAACAGTGCGAGTAGCAGTGAAAAGAAAAACAGACGTGGATAAACACGAGAGGCCAAACAAATAATAGTGAAAACGATTCAAGATCAAGGTGCTGAAAGTGTTAAACATTCAGACATCACATTATTGAGAAAATCAACATACGCTGTCCGAAGGAAACATTTTCCACCTCTGTCTAAAAGCACAGAAAAACTTTCATCAACTAGTGAGTTGCCAAAAAAGCATCACATTCGCAGGTAAACAATTCTACTTTGTAAACCCTGAAACACACATAGTTTCATTTACATGCGAAGAAAATTTAAATATTATGTAAACAGAGGGGTCGCATTTGGCGATGGCACATTTTCTTATTCACCAGCTGATTTTGCTCAACTGTACACAATTCATGTTCATGTGAACAATTTTTATATATCAGTTGCATACTGCTGCTTAAAATACTAAACTTATACAGAATATATGAACATGTGGATCGAGCTGAAGAAATTATGCTTATTTCTAACTGCACAATAACTTATTATTGCTTGTTTCTACGTGGACTTCGAACAAGCTGCCAATGATGCTATTTTATCTTCTTTTCCCGACTGTCGTATTTTATGCTGCACATTCCGTCTAGGACAAAGTATTTCCGGTAGATTTCAGAAAAATAAGGCCCTTCGTAAGGAATACTTAAACAAAGATTCCGAACTTCACCATTGGCTTAAATATTTTTTTGGACAGTGTTTCCTTCCATCTTCAGAAGTAGGTGATGCTTTCGCAGAACTTAAGTCAATCGCCCACACTAATGGCATGTAGTTTGCAGACTATATGCTGAACACATATGTAGAGGGATACGCTTGCTTTCTCCTCCTCTCTGCACGGCGGAACCATCTGATGGCCCACGAACAACAAATGAATCTGAATCTTTTCATTCATTCTACAGTTCTCAATTTTATTCGCCACATCCCAACATTCACAAGACCATCGATGTTCTACTGGAAATGCAAACACTTGCCCGCATCAAGATAAACTCTGTAAATTCCGGACAATACAGGGTGTTTCAAAAATACGGGGCATAATTTCAGGTATGTATTTCCCACATGTAGATAATCAAAATAGTTCATTACAACATGTGTCCGGAAATGCTTCATTTCCGAGTTATGGCCTTCACAACATTGAAATTCACCGGAACGTTTTTATTTCCGCAGGTCGTTGTCATTACAGAAGATGTTCAAAACGTCCACCTCCTGCTTGAATATAGACCTCACATCGATGTCTCATTGACCTGCGAACACGATCCCAAACTCCAGGAGTATTGCGTATGTCCTCAGAACATGCCACAATTCGATTCCGAAGGGATTCCAAATCAGGCACCGGAGACGAATAAACCAATGATTTTAAATGGCCCCACAAGTAGAAATCGAGAGGGTTCAGATCAGGTGAGCGTGGAGGCCAAGCAATTGGACCAACTCTACCTATCCATCGATCAGGAAACCTTCGAACCAAGTACCGGCGAGCCGTACGACTGAAGTGTGCAGGAGCGCCATCATGCAAGAAGTGAATGTGTTGACGATTGGTCAGTGGAGTGTCTTCTAAAACATGAGGTATGGTGTTTTCCAGGAAGTTTGTGTACGCCTGCCCCGTAAGTCTGTTTACAAGTACATGGGGTCCAACTACCAATGATACCGGCCCACATGTTGAGGGAGAACCGCACCTGGTGATGAGATGGAACAGTTGCACGTGGGTTTTCATACGCCCACACATGCTGATTGTGGAAATTTGTTATGCCATCTCGTGTGAACTGTGCTTCATCTGTAAATAATACTAAGGCAGGAAAGTTCGGATTTACACAACACTGCTGCAAAAACCACTGACAGAACCTAACTCGTGTAGGGTAATCTGCTGGTGACAGGGCCTGTACACGTTGCAAATGATAAGGATACAATTGATACTCTTTCAACAGTCTCCAGACAGTCGTATGAGGAACATTGACTTGCAACGCTACCCTTCGTGTGCTGATAGAAGGAGTCATGTTCACAGCCTCCAGAATCTTCTCCTGAACTTCTGGAGTTGTAGATCTTGGTCGTCCCATTCCCAAACCAGGGGAATTAAATTTTCCATACTCGCACAGACGGTAATGGAGACGTACAAATGTCTTCCGATCTGGACATTGTCGCTGTGGGTACCTCTCCTGGTACAAACGACGAGCCAGCCCAGCATTGCCGTCCGCCTTACCGTACATGAAGTGTATCTCTGCCAGTTCTTGATTTGAATACATATCGCACAGTTTAACGCCTACACAACACTGAATGTAACCTTCGCCTCGGAATGAACTGTTAGAGTGCCCTCTTAATGTCTCCTTTGACGGCAACGACCTGCGGAAAGAAAAACGTTCCGGTGAATTTCAATGTTGTGAAGGCCATAACTCGGAAATAAAGCATTTCCGGACACATGTTGTAATGAACTATTTGATCGTCTACATGTGGGAAATACATACCTGAAATTATGCCCCGTATTTTTAAACACCCTGTATAACATAAGGAAAGAAAGTACGACTAACAAAATTAATTTCATCGTGTCTCTATGGGAGGAATATCAGAATGGAGATTTTGGAGTCTTGCAGTACATTAGTGTTGGGGATGAAATGCCATGTAACAAAGTTGTAGATTTTTATGATCATCAAACGAGGTGGCATTATTGTCACTGAAGTGTAGCTATATTTTTAACCAAATCGTGAACAGTCCTAAGCCTGTGAAAATTGGAAAGGAAAATGTGGCTATGTGTTATGACAAGAATTTACACACCCCTAAGTCAGTCACCACGTGTTGCTGAGTCTTGCTGAAAACATGCCCTTGAAACTACCAGGACCATGCTGCAAATGGGTTGCCTTTTTTACGCAAAAGGATTACGTTTCTAGAAAATTACCGCAAACGTGCTTCCCCGAGAAAATCTTATAAGGGAACCTTTTGTTTACCTCACATATCGAAACCCTTATTTATTGTTGTTGTTCGTTATGTTTGCGGTCAGTGAAGAGGTAAAACGTCTGAATATGTTATTTCACGCTACAAATTACTTTACAAACTACAATTAAAGTTTCATGCGAGGAGCCGTTGGGGAACCTCTGTTACTCCTCATATCGAAACTCTTCCTGAAATTCTCCACACTCGTAGGTAACGCGTATGTGAAGAAGTGTCCAAAAATGGTCGATGTATACAGCATGAAAGACCCACTAACATAAAAAGTAAATTTTAACTTAACTAGCTGAGTAGCCGGCGCATCTGTATACTGTATGTAAGCGTAGCTACAGTGGATTGGATAAGAGAGACCTATGCTACTGGCACACTGACACAGGTGCATGTGTTACTACATATTATTTGATAATAAGTTGCATTCTGTATTTCAAAATTGTTAAGAAATACGAAGCGATAGTTCGTACATTTTATCTTTCCACGCTCGCAGATGAAGAGCAGAAGTGACAGTGCACGGCGCAGCTGCACGTACGCGACAGTAGAATGATAAAATATGCGCACCGAATAATAGTTAAAAAGTTGAGGTGCGTCGAAATAAATACTAACGGATACACAATGAAGGTTATAAGAGCAGTTTTTGTCATTTTTAAGTCGTTATCAAAACAGATTGCATGTGTGAAGCCCGATAAGAAACAAAAGTCATACCATATTGTGACAGCCACGTCGAGAGTTGATCACGCATCCCGCAAAAGGGAGGGCGCGCGTCGAAGGAACGAGGCCCGCGGAGAGAAAGAGGAAGGCCAACACTGCGGCGCGAGGCAAAGGGGGACGCAAAGATGTGGTTGCTTCGCTGTGCGAGGTGAAGGGGGGAGACGAAACCTCCCGAACAGAATCGTGAAGAAACGAAACAGCGAAAACAAGTCTCTAGAAGCAGAAACTTCCAGGGTCGTACTTTCTGGAAACTATGATTTAGTGATAAATTGGAGACGCGAAGAAGAAGCCAGCCAGTTGTTAGTTTTTGGTCAGCAACCAGTCCGTCCTGTGTAGCAGTGAAGCCAGCTTCGAGACCGGAGATCGACTTGAGTGTGTGTCCGCAACTGTGCGAGCGTCCAGACGAGTGCGGCGTATCCGGAGTCTGTGGTTCGATGTGCATTGGACCTCAGTTGGGGGACCTGAGTTCGAAGTTCAGTGGACCGTCTCTGAAAGACTTGGGTTCGATATACTGTGAACTTGAGTGAATGAGCTAGAATAACTAGCCAAGGCAAACGAACTGAAAACTGACAGTTTTGTTTTGTAAATAGTGCTTTGTGAACATTAGGAAATTAGCAGTACATTGTTGTTTTCAATAATCCAAGACATTGTCATTGTCGTCTGTGGAGTGCAATGTGTTGAAATTCGGAGTGAAAGCAGAGCCTAGTTAATGTATGTAATCGCAGATGTCACCAGAAGTAGATGATTTGGATGGAGAAAAATGTTTTTCTTTGTCTCTCTGAAAAATTTTGTTCTGTGCATTTAGGCTACATGCGTTGTTGTTTAACCTCTTGAATTTCAATTAGAATTATGCAATAATTAATATTTTATTCTTATGAATATTCAGATAGAGACAAATTTCCCAATCTTATACAGGGTGATTCACGAGGATTTACCGCCACTAACGGAGCTTATTTTAGGACACATTCTGAGCAAAAGATTGTCATATAAACATTTGTCCCAATCGCAATATTTTCAAAGTTCCATTAATTTCAATTTCTTAGTAAAATACCTTTTTTTTCTTTAGTTTTACCGGTAAAAAACTATTACAAGTAGAGAATGAACTATTCACAAGTGTCATTTCTTTAATTGGATAGTGTTCTGAAGCTAAATATGTGTTGTTAATTGCTTTGTACAGATTTTAGTTTTCAATTTTTAACTAAAATGACATCATTCTTACGCACTCATCACAAAAATTGTTACAAATCATACGATTTTAGGAACTTTATTCTTTACAGTTTAATTATGCATTCTAATGTACAGTCTTAATGAATTTATAAGAGTGGCGTGATTTGTAATAATTTTTGTGATAAATCCATAAGAAAAATGTAATTTTGTAGTTAAAAATCGAAAAAAAATTCTGTGCGAAGGAACTATGGAATTCAAACACATTTTTAGCTTCAGTATATTAGTTAATTAAAGAAATGATACTTCTTTATCTGTAATATTCTTTAAAACTCAAGAATAATGGTATTTTACAAACACCTTCAAATTAGTGTAATTCTGAAAATATTGAGATCAGGACAAATGTTTATGTGACATTTTTTGCTCAGAATGTCAGAATATTCTTTTACCCTTAAAACTCAAGAATAATGGTATTTTACAAACACCTTCAAATTAGTGTAATTCTGAAAATATTGAGATTAGGACAAATGTTTATATGACATTTTTTGCTCAGAATGTCTTCAGAAATAAGCTCCGAAAGGGACGGCAAATCCTCGTGAATCGATATAAATAAAATGTAACAACATTAAACATCTTCTTTGAGTACTATAATTTCGCAGTAAAATATGTTCGTTTACCTGAAAATAGACCATGGTTCTTGGTAGTGTTCTATTCAATGTAGAAAGAGCAATGGAATGATGGAAATAAATAATTCTTGCACCAAGTACAAAGAATTATGAAGTTTCTGCCTCAGTTGGAAAGTTCACATTTAATTGTCCTAATTAAGCAGTACTCTCCAGCGTAAGGAAAGACTTTGTCCGTTCACTGAGATACTTTGTTGCAAACAAGGCGTGTGTAATCAAATTTCGAAAGCGAGGAGAGAAAAACTGGTAATGTACAAAAGATTGCATTTTCAGAATTTGTTTCTTTGGACGTCTTCAAAATTGATGCCGTTGTCAGAACACAGTATTTTAGAGAACTGACGATGCATTGACTTAAAAAAATGCTTTATCAAAAGGTTGTAGTTTCCCAGTTGTTCTAGGAGGCATTTGAAATACAGGGTTCGCCAGGGAAACAGGCGATTTTAAAGTACGAACTACAGAAATTTTGTAGGCGATAGAAGGTGCTGTTATCTGTTGTTATATTGCCGAAACTATTCCATTTACCCAGCGTTCCATGATCAGTCGCCATGAAACAATGGAACTGTGCACAGCGTGCATATGCAATCAAAGCGTTAAAAACAATGACAGTTACGAGACTGCTAGACGAGATTTTCGTACACATTTCAATATCGGACGTTATGATCTGTGCCTAGCGCACATGCGATCAAATTATGGATTAAAAATTTCGAGGCCACAGGATCTGCTATGAAGAGAAAGCCACCGGGTGGAAGAAGAAATGTCAGCAGCCTCGTAACTGTCTTTGTTTTGAAAACGCTTTGATTGTATATGTACGCTGTGCACCGTTCCATTGTTTCATGGGGACTGATCGTGTAACGCTGTGTAAATGGCATAGTTTCAGCAATATAACAACAAATAACAGCACCTTCTATCACCTACAATATTTCTGTAGCGCGTACTTTAAAATCGCCCGTCTTTCTGGCGAATCCTGTATTTCGATAATTTTTCCTTCGGGAATAGGTTCCATAATCCTGACCAGGAATCCACTAACAAAGCAATGTTATTTCCTGTACAGGGAAAGAAAGATCTTTGAAACTATAATATGATTAATTCATTTTTCCAAATTTTACCTGATTTGAGGCTATTACTATTAAATGTACCTGACTGGTACTACACTGTTTATAACAGGATATAAACAGGAAGATGTGTACTATGCAAGTTTTTTCTTTGTGTTTTGAACAAACGCATTTGGAATGAAATTAATTTTCGGGAGGGGACACTATAGCCCAGCACTGCGATCTTTTACGATCTATTGTGCTAACCCTCAACATAGGCGTATTCCCAAACCCACACCGGTTGAGTACACTAAGATTAACTGTGTGCCCAGATTTCGAACAGCAACTCCCTCATCCCTAGGCCAGCCTCCTCAGTGCATCGCCAGCCGATGTTCGGGAAATGCTATGGAATAATGACGAAATGGAGAAATGTTCGCGGAGTGATGTAGATGCCTAATATGGGGAAACGGGAAAACCCCGAGGAAAACCCCAACTGCAATCTTATCAGCCACAAGAGTCACTATGGATTTTTAAATTAAAAATTCCAGGCCTAACCGGGACTTGAACCCTAACCGCTGCGTGACAGGCTGAAGGTCTGACCACACAGCCACCATAAGGAACAACAAACATATTTGCAATTGTTCCAGTTTTATTTCTGATCTTGCGCAGTTGCTGGATACAAATTTTGTGATTTTTCTGCTTCTAATAAGGATATGCTTTTTGAAAATTAGTACTCATGGATTAGAAGCACGAACTTAACGTTTCCCATTGAAGATGCAATGTTTAGAGCCCATTTACGCAGGTCTTGGTCACATATATTTTGCTTAACTTTTCGTGCTTCCACGAAACAATTATAAAATTTTGTGTAAAAATTTAACTCTTGTAATTAGTGTCAGAAACTAGCTCCTGTTCAATTTGTCGCTCCCATGTACAGACTCAGAAACAAAATTTGGGCCACCTGAATTTTCCAAGTTCCAGTTACTCGTATAACATACTGGACTTGCTTAGTGCTTACGTCTGTACAATGAGGGACATAACAGTTGAGCAACTCGAGTTTCTCTAAATCAAATAATGTCACATTGCGCATGCTCCGAGGCAAAAGTTTTCGGTCATATGTTGACGAGATATTCGTTTCCTTTTTCTGTTTAAATATTACATATCTATTATGACAGTCATCAACGAGTTTTAGCCGAGTAAGGACGTGTGCTGAAGGAGCGGAGTCTGAACAGCGTATAGAGGCATTGACCTACGAACGAGTGATAGAGCGGAAGGTACATTAGAAAATGGAAAAAGTGCTACAACGAGAAGTGATAAAGAAGGGGAGAAATGAAGCTAGGAATGGAGGACTACAAATGCAGAACAGTACAGGAAACTCGAATAATTAAGTGGATATAACATCAGGAAGCTTGACGTGCAGAATAAATAACATCTGTGCGAAGATTGATTATCTGGTACGGGATAATGAGCAAATGAAAGAGAAAATCAAATATTATGAAGATAAGCAAAGAAAGAAGAATTTAATATTCTTCGGGGTGGAAGAAGAGGGTCATGAATATGGAATGGATACATATGAGACTGTATGCAACGTGTGCGATAAGATTTTTGGTATCGATGTGAGAGTGGGCCACATTGAACAGACTTATAGAATTGGGAAAGGAAGATTTAGACCTATTTTAATTTCTTTCGTAAGCATGAGAACAAGAGAAATTATCTTAAGGAACTTAAGAAAATTAAGAATGACGAAAATAAGGGTTGAAAAAGACGTAAACTATGAAACAAGAAGAAGACGCAAAGCGCTGATACCGTTCATGATAGCTGCTAGAAATAAGGGAAATTTTGCTAATATATATGAAGATAAACTGAAAGTCAACGGGAGATACTATGACCTGGAGTTTTGTGAGAAGAATATAAATCATCCGGAATTTGGATTAAATAACGTGGTAGAGAAACATCAGAGGCAGACTGACAAACACGCGCAGCGGGAATCGAAAGCAGGAGTAGAGAAGGAAATCAAGCGAACAGTTCAACTGGCTTCGGAAGAAAACATTGGAGCTAATGTAGAATACGAGAAGCATGCGGCGAAAAATGATGAATCAGGAGTCGAAGCAAGAAGGCGTCACACGCAGAAAGAAGACATTGAACCAGGGAGCAAAAAACGGATCACCAAGCTAACAGACAGGAAGAAGTACACTTCTATGAAGAGTGGCATAAAGGCTACAGCGGCAAAGAAATGTGCGAATGAGAAGATAAAGAAAGGTTTAAGTTGTGTAATGATGAATGAGTCTAGTGAAGAAGAGGGAGCTACTGATGGTTATGACGAAAGGGACTGCGGGGAAGAGAAGAAAGAAGTCGAGTATATAACTGACAACGAGTGCGCAGAGGGTCAAAGATCAACAATCGTGGAGATGTTTGAGAGAGAACTAAATAAGATACGCGAGAAAGTAGACGAAACTTATATAAAATGCAGCGAGTTATGTGACATTTAAGGACAACTGTCAACGAGAGCGCAGAGGGTCAAGTTCAGAAATCGTGGAGGTTTTGGAGAGGGAACTAAAAAAAAAGATGTGCGAGAAAATAGGTGAAACTATATAAAAATTCAGCGAGTCATGTGATAGTAAAGAAACAAGGAAGTGCAAACTAAGACGTGTGAAGTGTAAAAGTGAATCAGAGGAAAGATCTGCTTAGTCTGAGGCATAGATAAATTGAAAATCAATGATAAAGTGTACGTTCTCGAATACTGTGGAAAGAATTGTGACAAACCAGAGTTTCGGACCGAAATCTAGCAAAGCCAGGTGAATCAAGGCGCATTGAAACGGAGGTTCAATGGACGCGAAAATATGCGTACGTCAAGGCAGCACGCTAGGAAGAATGGAAAAATGCATACGACACAAAACTTCAATATCAATGAAACGAGAGATGGACAATGACGATACCTGACGTCTACTTCGAGTACGAAACAGCTGACCAGAATAAACCAAGGAGGAAAACATAACGTGAGGCAGATATAAAACACTGCGGACGAAGGATTAGGAAAACAACTGGTAGTGTCTGAGGTCAGGAGCATAGACAAGACTAATGGAGGAAATGCAAGAGAAGACATGAGAAGAACGAGTGTAGGAAGGAAGCGACTACCAGATATTAGTGATTGTGAGGACTGAATAGATAGGGCGTTGGAGAGGTTATAGCGAAGAAGAAGAGTGCTAAAAAGTGAGTGCAGAAAAGTTAGGGGTGACAAAAGTGTAAGAAAAGGAACAGAGAAGAAAGTGTTAGTGTAAGAAGATAGGGTAAGAGTGTAATAAGATAAACTATCAAACAATGAATACAATGATATCTGAACAAATGTGAAGTGGAATGAGAGAGAAATTGGAAGTGTAATTTAAGTGAATTAGATATTTGATGTTTTTCAATGTTTTAGATTGGGAGTAGTAGCAGGGGTACTATAACTGTAGGAGTATTATCGAAATAAATATATGGATAGGGGTAATAAAATAGGAAATTTAGGAATGGAAGGGAAACAGTCTAGGTAGGAGGGAGAGAATAGAAGAGGATAGAGGGGGAAGGACATAAAGCAATTCAGTCATTAGAACATTAGAAAGCAATCAAGAAATTCTCGGCAAAGAATACCTTAATAGAAAAGAGTTATATGTATTAAAGGGATGGTGGATCGAAAAACAGAAATGTGAAGGTCCACCATAACTGTGAATTGAAAGTTGAATGACAAATAAATATCAATATCAATATCAATATCTATTATGAGACGGAATTAAAACTATAGCATCTTATGAACCGCGTTACAGATCTTGAAACATTTTCGCCCGCTCAACCATGTTCCTCACTGTACATAGCTGTTTTTTTATTTGTAAAATAGTTTGTATCAAAAAATAACACATTCATTGGGTTTAACATTTCACTTACTGCAGGCTTCCCGCACAATATTTAATACGTTACACGACTGCACAGCACCTACAAGTAGACATTTGTGGAACTGGGTTCGACGGAAGAAACCAGCTGTAGATGGGGGGGGGGAGGAAAGAGCGCGTTAGGCGCTCACCTGTGTTGCCGCAAACTTACTAGACTGCGCAATACAACGTCCGCATTCATAACCAGCCAGCGGATTTTCGGTCCCTACACAGCGAAAAGACGTCATGTCCCTTGACGCAAGGAGCGTAGCACTGAGCGCAATAATCTTCTGCAACTGACGTACAATCATTTCATGCTTATAAGTTGTACGTAACAACTCAGTTGTGTGCCTGCGTGGAGTCAAGAGTGACTTGACATGTTGGTTACACGTGCTGCACAGTAGGATATACCGGTGATCTCTAATGTGTAGGAATTTTATTTAAGTTTATTTTTCAATCAATATATAATTTATTACAAAAGACATATTAAATTAAAACACATTAAAACGTTATATACATTAAACAATAAGAAACATATTGAATATAAACAAAAATTGAATTTATCCCCGTATGAGCAACACTCGTGATCGGAAGTTCGAAATTTCACCGTAGGTAAAAATGTTTAAAATATATGAAAATGCTTTGTACGGAATAAAAAATTATGCAAGGAAAAGGCACCTGGAATTCTCTTGTTTTCATACCCACTGGACTCGGAAGTGCACCTGGTTATTAGCAGTACCTTATCATTCTCAAAATTATCAGACAATAGTCAACATAGCCAATTTATTTTATGACAACGAGTAGGATGCAGTGAAAGCCTTGAGCTCTCCACAATTAAAACAAAATGATATGTTGTATATGTTGTTTAACTAACAGAAATTCAAAGAGACTTCCAAGTCATAAACTAACTGTAATAATCAAACTAGCCATGCCAAAAAGTAACAGCGTAATGAAAGTAGCAGCACTATCTCTAAAGAGTGCCAGAGGGCCAAATTCCGAACGAGTTCAAAGAAAGTTCGAAAGGGTTGTGCATTATAAATACAGCCTATTCAATATTGTGTGATTTAAGAAATTAATTACTAACAGACGAAGCAGATGAGAATGATAATGCGCCAGATTTTCAGTTTGCCCCTACCACATCATGTGAAGTGTAAATGTCTTTCTCTCAATACAATTTCTGCCTAAGTGAAAAACGTAAGGGTTTTACTTTTGACGATCTGAGGACATGCTGTACACACTGTACATCTTGCCCAGGGTTCGCTTATTCGCGGTTGACTGTATCGTATAAAGGAAAATAAAAAGTCATGAAGATACTACCCTTCTTCAGAATGACCTCAATAGAATAAACGATTGAGCAAATGCCAACAAAAAGAAAATAAATTCTCTAAAGAGCAAAGCCGTCAGTTTTACAAGAAAAAGAATAAAATAATCGCATAGTATACGTTAGGAGGCGAAACTATTCCGGAAGTTAACAAATGTAGCTAAATACCTTGGAATAACTTTTAGCAGCGATCTCGGTTAGGAGGAACACGTTACTGACACAACGGGAAAAGCACGGAGGGCGTTACACTTTGCGATGTGGGTAATAAGAAAAGGCTCTGATAAATTCAAAGAGATTGTATGTAAGTCACTAGTTCGTCCAGTAATGGAATATGGCGCCGCATGTTGAGATCCTAACAGATTAGAACATATTAAGACATTGGAAAATGTTAAAAAAAAAAAAACGAGCTCTCAAGCGTTGCCGTAATAATTCAACATCAAAATGGGACACACTCACGGACAGAAGAACGCGAATTCGATTATGCGCTACGTTCAAAACATACAGAGGTGAGCCTGCCTGGAGAGAAATAAAAACTAGGATGCAGTCGCCAAATTACTCTTCAAGGAACGACCACTCAGATAAATTGAGGGAAGGAAGACAGAGGATGGACACTGAGAATTTTCCTTTTCTCAATCGTACTATCAGGGACTGGAATGCTCTATCTGCAGAATTACTAAAGGCTTTACCAATAACCAAAAATGTATTTAAAAGTGGGCTTAAGGACTTTACTAACAGATGGAAGTATGTTATGCACACTATTTTGTTGTTTTACAAGTATAGTGAGTAATAAACATAGTCAATCTTCAGTGATTTATATTGGGTGTACAGTGTGTTGTAATTAAAGTGCAGTGAGCTTCAAAGCAAATTCCGAGAGTTATAGTAGCAGGGAAATGAGATTGATTTACAGTGAAAGGGTGTGAGTTATAGTGAACGTGCTAAAATAGCATGTAATAGGGTCTAGACTAGCGATTTTGAGGTTAATATAGTAAGTACGATTCTACGGATTAATAAGGATGTTTTGTTATTTGAAGTGTTGTCTCAGTGAAGAAGTGTGTTGCGTCGGTGAAGTGTGTTGTGTCAGTAAAGTTTTATAGTTTATAGTGGTAGTGCAAAGTATTTGAACAGTGAAATGTTTTTGAAGTGTTAGTGAAATCAGGATAGTGTCAGTGAAATATGTCGTAGTTCCAGTGCAGTGAGTCAGTTGAGAGCGAAATGAGTGTAGTGCTGAAAGGTACTTGTGCATGGATGAATATATCATATATACTCGTGGGTTTAAATTCGAACTTAGGGTTAAGATACAAATTGGACTTACTTTAAAAGTTATTTAAAGTGATCGTGCTTCATTTAATTTAGGATACTCCTTGTTATTATTAATTATACTACTGTTATTATTATTTTATTGTATTGTTAATTGTAATTATTATCAATTATAATTATTATTAATTGTTACTATTAAGTTTAGTGTAATTTGTTATCACCAGGGAAAGGATTTATATGTAAATACATATTTACTTATAAAGCTAATATAATTTATATTTTGCATTATCTTTATGTTTCACAATGTGTAGGGTTGAAAAATCCTACTTTTATTTTCCATATTTTTCCATATTTTAGAGTTTAGTACATATTTTCGTTAATTTCCATATATTTTCCATATTTCATATAAAACAGTCCATATTATATTAGGTTTAACAATAAAACAAAACAAAATTCCATTAACTTTTAAAAATACATTTCAACAATAGAGATTTAAACACATGTTCAGTAATCCCTTTAACATCAGAGTTATTTGAAAATTAGCAGTCCTATCAACAATGGGAAAGTAAGTTACAAAACTGTATTAATTTAATTTAAAATTTTTAACAGACTTCAGTTGTGCAGCTCAACAGTTAAATGCCAGTCAGAGTACACATAGGTTCAGTTTTGTAAATCATACTATAAAGACGGTAAATATGCCAAAAGTACGTCATTCAGTCAATTTAAAATCAAAACTAACAAGTTACATTTCAGAATTTAAAGAAGATGGTTTATCAACTGACAATAAAATATTATTTTGTAATTTGTGTCAGTGTGCAGTATCATCTACACAAAAGTTCCTGGTGCAACAACACATTACAACTAGTAAACATCAGGCCAACAAACAACTAAATTCCAAGCAGAGACAATTGTTTTTAACACAACCAACAACATCGAATGTAAGATCTGAGTTTAACATCGACCTGTGCCGTTCTCTCATCTCTGCTGATATTCCTCTCTACAAACTAAAGAATAAGGTCTTCAGGGAATTCCTTGAAAAATATACTCAACATACAATCCCGGATGAGTCAACACTTAGGAAGACGTATGCTCCATCCATCTACGATGAGACAATACAGAAGATAAGAGATGAAATTAAAGATAGTTCAATTTGGGTTTCCATTGATGAGACTCCCGACAAAGAAGGTAGACTTGTTGGTAATGTAGTTATCGGTTTGTTAAGTGAACAATATTCTGAACGAATTCTTTTACATTGTGATGTTCTAGAAAAGTGCAATAACAAAACTATAGTTAAACTGTTCAACGAAGCTATGGGTATCCTGTGGCCAAAGGGTATTATGTACGATAATGTGTTATTCTTTATTAGCGATGCTGCCCCTTATATGGTCAAAGCTGGACAAGCATTATCTGTTGTATATCCTAAATTGACTCATTTTACTTGTGTGGCGCATGCATTTCATCGTGTGGCAGAAGTGGTCAGAGACAATTTCCCTAAAGTAGATTTGTTGATTTCATCAGTGAAAAAAGTATTTCTCAAAGCTCCCAGTAGAGTTAACGTGTTGAAAGAAATGTACCCTGAAATTCCATTGCCACCAAAGCCAATTTTAACTAGATGGGGTACATGGCTAGAAGCAGTTGAATATTATGCCGAACATATAGACTCTATTAACAATGTTCTCCTTGCATTGGACTCTGAAGATGCAGTCTCAATTGATACTGCGAAAACAGTTACCTGTGACATAAGTGTGAAGAATGACTTAGCTCACATTCAGCATACATTTTCATGCATCATAAAAACGCTCAAAAGTCTCCAAAATAGGCACCTTTCACTATCTGAAAGTTTTGAAATTATAAATAGTACTGTGGAACAACTGAATCGTGGTAGAGGTAAAGTTGCAGATGCAGTAAGAGCTAAGGTGGACACTGTACTTTCAAAAAACCCTGGATATGAAGAACTACAAAAGGTTGTTGCTGTGATGAGTGGTGAATCAACAGTGAAGATTAACTTGGACTTATCCCCAGCAGACATTGTGAAATTGAATTATGTACCAGTTACTTCTTGTGACGTCGAACGCTCTTTTAGTCAGTATAAATCTATCCTCAGAGACAATAGAAGAAGATTCACTTTTCAGCACTTGAAATGTTTGTAACCTATTGTTATGGTAACAGACAATAAAAATTGTGTTTTGTTGAAACTACATTGGAAGATAAGGTACGTCCATTATATTTTTTGTTTAGTTTGATTAAAATGTACCAATATTTAACGTACATAGTCATTTTTTTATAATTTTAAGTCCATATTTAATTCCATATTTTGGTAAAAATCCATATTTAATTCCATATTTTGGTAAAAATAACTACATATATATTTACATATTTCATATATTTTTAGTCCATATAAATCCGTTCCCTGGTTATCACCGTTACCGGTATTTACCCATTTGCAGTGTGAATAAATGCTTACATTATTGTTTATTGCAAAAAAAATCAGTCTTGATTGTTATGAAACTTAGAAAACACAAGAATATCATATTAATATGTATATATCTTCATTTTGTTTGCCATAAATATGTTGTATATTTTAAATATTAGTTTGTAACCATTGCGTATTGTTTTCATGTTTGTCAAATTCATGTTGTTTATTTTTAATTCGTTAGAAATAAGGCCTATATTGGAAATATAAATACAGTATTGCTCATTCTAAATAATGCACTCATACATTTGTCAAATGTACATATTTGGCAATAAGTACAATTTTGAAGGTGCCCGACTGTATACCTAGAAACGTTGTTTACTGCTCTCGTTTCATCCGATACAACATGTACGTCACTTACTGCTCGAGTCTGGAGTGACTATATACCTAGTGTTCGAAATCGGAATACAAAATCCGCTGTCTGTTAACAACATGAATATTTTCCCCTGGTTTTATGATGCATTGGTCGGTAATTTTTTGCACATTACATTACTTTTGCTTTTTCTAAGAATGTGTAAATTTCAGGAGGGATTTCGATATGAGGATAAAAAAAGGTTCCCTTATAAGCACGACTTCGTCCAGGAATAAAATAAAGCTGGATTGTCAGTGTTGCAGATTTACTGTAGACCTATGTACAAGCTGTATTTAAGTACATTCTAAATATGTAAACGGATTATTTACTGCACTCCACGGGTCCAATTGACCATAGTATAAACTAAATCAAACGTACCACTTGTCTCAATTAGGATAATATAACATAAATCAAACACAGCACTTCCTCCTTAGGATGATATGACATAAATCAAACACAACACTTGTCTCAATTAGGATAATATAACATAAATCAAACACACCACTTATCTCCTTAGGATGATATAACATAAATCAAACACACCACTTGTCTCAATTAAGATAATATAACATAAATCAAACACACCACTTGTCTCCTTAGGATGATATAACATAAATCAAACGCACCACTTGTCTCAATTAGGATAATATAACATAAACCAAACACACCACTTGTCTCATTTAGGATAATATAACCTAAATCGAACACACCACGTGTCTCATTTAGGATAATATAAACTAAATCTAACACATCACTTGTCTCATTAAAGATAATATAAACTAAACCGAACACACCACTTGTCTCATTTAGGATAATATAAACTGAATCAAACACACCACTTGTCTCTTTTAAGATAATATAATACCACTTCATTTATGTAGGATAATATGAACTAAATCGAACACACTATTTGTCTCATTTAGGATAATATGAAGTAAATCGAACACACCATTTGTCTCATTTAGAATAATATAAAGTAAATCGAACACACCACTTGTCTCAATTGGGATAATATAAACTAAATCAAACACACCACTTGACACATTTTTGGATAATATGAATTAAATGAACACACTACTTGTCTTACTTAGGACAATATGAAGTAAATCGAACACACCACTTGTCTCATTTAGAACAATATAAAGTAAATCGACCACACCATTTATCTTATTTAGAATAATATAAAGTAAATAAAACACACCACTTGTCTCATGTAGGATAATATGAAGTAAATAGAACATACCATTTGTCTGACTTAGAATACCTACCTACATACTTACTAGCTTTTAAGGAACTCGGAGGTTCAATGCCGCCCTCACATAAGCCCGCCATTGGTCCCTATCCTGAGTAAGATTAATCCAGTCTCTATCATCATATCCCACCTCCCTCAAATCCAATTTAATATTATCTTCCCATCTACGTCTCGGCCTCCCCAAAGGTCTTTTTCCCTCCGGCCTCCCAATTAACACTCTATATGCATTTCTGGATTCGCCCATACGTGCTACATGCCCTGCCCATCTCAAACGTCTAGATTTAATGTTCCTAATTATGTCAGGTGTAGAACTCATTTAGAATAATATAACTAAATCAAACACACCACTTGTCTCATTTAGGATAATATAAAATAAATCAAACACAGTACTTGTCTTATTTAGGATGATATAAACTAAATCGAATACATCACTTGTCTCATTTAGGATAATATTAACTGAATCGAATACACCACTTGTCTCATTTAGGATAATATTAACTAAATCGAACACACCACTTATCTCATTTAGAATAATATAAAATAAATCTATCACACCACTTGTCATTTAGGATAATATAAATTAAATCGAACACACCACTTGTCATTTAGGATAATGTAAACTAAATCGAACACATCTCTTGTATCATTTAGAATAATATATACTAAATCAAACATACCATTTATCTCATTTAGGATAATATAAAATAAATCGAACGCACCACTTCTTTCATTTAGGATTATTAAAATAAAATCGAATACATCATTTGTCTCACTTAGGGTTACATAAAACAAATCAAACACATCTCTTGTTTCATTTAGGACGCGTCTTTCCACAGTAGGATTTCGGTAATGTACAATTTATAAAATAGAAAAGGCAGAAACAGAACTTAACTCACTAAAGCACATAATGAGTGGACACACTTTGTTAGCGATGTACTGCTCCAAAGTGATACAAATTATTGTGAACAAGGTTGAAGCTTACATATGTGCTTCACTAGAATCAACGCTTATTGTAAGTTCACGAGATCATGCGTAACTTTCTAAGCTCTGTCTCTCTCTTTTCATTTAGCCTACCATCTTGCAAGGACTGAGCTTGTAAACTTGGTAAGAATTTTGCTGTTTAACATTACTGTTGTGGTTACGACGGGAAGCCTGTACTCTGACAGATTATCACGAGTTACTAACTATATTATTAATTGTATCGTAATCGAACATTACTCTACAAAACATAGGGCCTACTAATTCTTATCTTAGTGGGACATACTAGGAATCGAGTATAATCACTTGCACGCAAGCAATGTGTATTGCGGGTGATTTGTGCTCCTTGTAATGCAAGGAAAATTGTTCAGTACTAATAACCACACTACTGAATGCCATTTCTTGAGATTTTTATGATTTCAATCACAGTTTAGTTTGCTGTAGTTCGGTGCAAAAGAATTTATTCCTTCTTTAATGACCATGGCCCGGATTTTGATTACCTAAAAATTCTTGGAAACTACCTCTAAATGACTCTAAAAGTTAATGAAAATAACCTAATGATCACAAAAATTACATAAAAATTTGTCATTTTTATTTCAATTAATAATTCTTTATATTAAACTGTGTACAAAAGTTACAGAGTAAAGATCATTGAATTAGTAGGCATACGTAGAATACTTAATTTTTAACAATTAGGAAAGTAGAAAACAAGAAAAAAATTAAGAAATTAATTGAATTAATTGAGTAATTTGAATAATTAATTAAACACCTACAGTCTCCTCTTTGGAACTTCTGTAAAGAAATAAATGAAAAAATAGCCGAGTAATTTTATTTAAATGTTTTACGAAAGAAATAAACATATAAGTACTACCTTATTCAGCATTGCAGTACATCACTGTGAACATACGGAGATAGTCGAAGGTAAATTACCGCCAATTTTCTGCCAGGATATTTTTGTACATAGAGAAGCTCCTCTCCATATACGAAGAAACACTGGGTGAATACTTGAAGTACACTAGATCACTGGGGGTGAGTTCTTGTTTAATATCTAATGTGTCAAACACGACTCCCGGTAGCACCCTTAAAATTCTGTACAATCTATTGACACCTGCGTTTTTCTCAAGGACAAGCTTGTGCTTACTTGCCACTATTTTTCCAATTTCACCTAATTCCTTTCTCCTCAAGTTGCACTGTAGCTTGTGATATAGACCCAAAATATGATTTGATATACGCTAATTTACCTTTAGTTCATTATTGAATACAGTTCTTGGAAATTTTGTAAGACTTCGCGTCCTCCGATTTAAGAGCATCGACAACTGTTTTAACAATTTCAAAATTGCCACAATAATAAATTCAGGTATCAACCCAAGTATCCCAACGTATTATCACGGGTTCTGGCAGCAGAGGAACGTTCGGAGCTAGGGATTTAAAGAGTTCCCTTCGCGATGGGGCCTTCACAAAGATTTTTTTTGTATTCGAGACTAGGCCGTCAACTTCAGAAAATTGTCCCCTCACTTTTTCCGCTCTCCGTGCAATGCATGAGCCAAACATGTTACATGTATCATTTTAGGATAAAATGGCAGGATGGACTTGGCTGCTTTTACCTGTATGGCGTAACATCAGTGACGAAGAGCAGGATGTCGTCGTGCCGTTTATACCATCAGGCCATAGGAGAAACATGGACCTGTCGAAAAGTTGGCAAATTGTGGAATGGTTGACGGACTTTAGTATTTCTGCTGTAAGCAGAAGTACTTTACCTGGCAGCTCGACTTCTAACGTCCCCACGATGATATTAGCTACGCACCGGGTCTAGACGTCGGGTGTCTCGTCGATGGAAACAAAAATCTTCTTTCCGTAAACTTGGTCTCTGATTCTTGTCAGAGTGTTATCGTAGCATACAGGTACATAGTTCTTTCTCAAAGTGCATTCGTCAGAGATGGAACGACATTTATGCCACTCCAGAAAGTCCTTGACTTTACTGTTAGATAATTTCCATAAGGGAGTATTAGCTGAAGCAAGAACATCGCACAAATCCGTGAAAAAACACGGAAGATGCAGTTGTAGTTGCAGATACACTTTGTCCAATTAGCAGCTGAAACGTTTTCTTGTTCGCGTTCTAAATAGCGCGTACATGTTTATCGCGGCCAATATGCTGCTGCACAGCTTATCCGCCGATACTTTAACCTAACACATTTTCCAAAATAAAATTTCCGAAACAAGTTGTCTTAAGTGCCCTGCTTTGGAAGATTTAATCTTAGACATAATAGCGTTAGTATTGGAACGGGTTAGTTTTTAAAATACTTTTCTTTCTTAACAGTACCGGTACCTGAAATATTGTGAATGGAACTTTCCTCACTGAAAACTTTATTGCAACTGAAGGTTAAACGGTTTCATAATCGCGTTCGCATAACAAGGAATAAACGTCATTCTTGTAAATTATAAATATAATTATTTCACTGTTGCTAAGTTTGTCACAAAAGAAAAATTCGTGTATTATAGTCGCGTTGCTCTTATTTTCGGCAACCAATCACGTTGCAGAACGGCTACATTTAAACATCTGCGTTTTGCCATTCGCTGCTGATGTCATTATGCACTTCCTAAGGCTCGTTAAATACTGGGTATAATCTAATCGTTCGTCATTTTTGTACTTTCGTTTCCGTTCGCAGCAAGCAGACGAAAACTCGACGCGATGTGCTATATATTACCGTATGTTTCTGTTCGTTCCTTCCAGTAGAGCAATGTAAATACGACAAAATATAATACAGAAAGTAGATCGCGTTTATGAAATCCCGTTAATGACGAAAATATTGACCCAAAACTTGAAAAAAAAAACTACCTAAAATGACATATAGTTTTTAAAAATGATTTAAAACCAAAAAATAACGAAAAAATGACAAAAATGACCTGTAAATTATAGACTTTTACAATGTACATGTCACAAATGGATTTTATAATCAAACGAGCAATGTCTCCGATACAAGGAAAAAAGATGGCATGTCATCAGAATCCGGGTCCTGCTTATGGCAGAGTGACAAAGTAATTCTTTAGCAATAGCTGGGACAGATGTGCTATCAAAGATATCGTTTCATTGGTGATAGCGGGGTAGTATTTTGTGGGATGAGGCCGAGGATTCACAGTGAAAACTGCGACCTCTTACAATAAATTGAGGCACTACCTCTTCGTGGATCATGTCACCCAGGCCAAGTACATACGCTTACAGCCAAAACAGATTAGACCATTTGCTTCACATATGTGTTGGAGAAGTTGCCGTATTCTTTCATTACAAGGGGCAACCGAGCATAACAAAATAAATTATTACAAGTTGTGTGTATAGCTGAACATTTTTCACGTGTCACATCACTTTCCTCCTCATGGTGCGAGGTTTAATGTCAAACCTACCAGTTTTGAAATAGTGAATATATATATAATATAATATAAACTCTGTTTTTTTTTACGTAGAACCAAATCTTTTTGGGAAATAACTTGAGAATTGACAGTTCCTTTCTATTCCCCTTGTTCTCTTTCAGTTCCATTACTCTTCTTGTCGTCCTCTTGTTCTCCTTGTTTCTTCTTGTTCTTCTTTAATGTCCCTTGTTCTTCTTGTGTTCCTCTTCCTCATCTTCTGTTCTTTTTGGTCTTCTTATATTCCCTTGTTCTCCTTGTTTTCCCCCGTTTTCTTCTGTTCTCCCTGTTTTCCCCTGTTCTCCTTGTCTTCCCTCTGTCTCCAAGTTTTCCCACCCTTCTCCTTGTATTCCCCTTGTTCTCCCTTTCCCCCTGTTCTCCTTGTCATTCCATTCTTCTCTTTGTATTCCCCTCACTATCAGTCAGTACTCGTACATCTCACTTGTATGATTTATATGTATCTATTTACAATGCAGATGGGCAAATACGCACAATTACAATTAATAATAACTTGACGATATGTTCATATGCATCTGAAGTCTACTTAGTGTAATATGTTACTATCAGCGATGTATGCAATGGAAGGGAAAAGGAACTGGCTACCCTACCCCATTATCTCTGGCTCAATTTCCTCATGAGTGATGCCTTATTTGTGTCACTTATGAGGTTCAAACCTGTCATGGGGCAGTTGACTATACAATTATTGCTATCATTATTATTATTATTATTATTATTATTATTATAACAACAGCCTAGGAACGACCAGGGCAGTCCAACAGACTGCCGGTCTCACATCCACATGCCTCAGCAGAGGTGAGAGATCATACAACTAGTATGGCGGTATCGTGTGGTGTACACGATGATCACCCCCAGCCGTACCGGATTTCGGTACCTATCGAAACTCCTAAAATTTATCATCGATCCCATACACTGATCGAAATTTCACGAGGAAAGTCCTTTCCCATGGCGCATTGAACCAGCGCTCATGATGATGATGATGCTGCTGATGATGATGACGAGAGACGATTATAATAATATTTATATTTATTTGTTCTCTTATTTATTTATTATAATATTAATGTGCCGGATAACAGCCAAATGCCAATAATAATAGTGCAGAAGATACAGAATTAAAATTTGAATAGGGTAAACTAGGGTCTGTTGGACAGTCGGGCATGTTGGACACTCCGTACTTTAACGTGTTACCACGCCACTTGTGGGCACCACATTCTGCTAGAAGTCAATGACGGAAGTAGGCACGAGTGGGGCTACTTCCGTCATTGACTTCTAGCAGAATGTGGTGCCCACAAGTGGCGTGGTAACACGTTAAAGTACGGAGTGTCCAACATGCCCGACTGTCCAACAGACCCTAGTTTACCCTACAATTAAAATTTTCAATACTAATGATACAAAATTTAAAATAAATTAATTAAAATTGTGATGCTAATCAAAGGATGCATAAAAATAAAACTTAACCATCTTAAACGAAGAATTTTTCTCTACTTTATGATATAGGCTATTATACTATGAGAATACTAGAGATGATATATTGAAAATAAATTAGTTTAATTTCTAAAAGGATGCATAAATGCCAAGATCAAACTAAGTCTATACCTCGAAAGGATCGAATTCGCAGCCATGTATGTTGGCATTTTTAATGTATCTGGAGACTGATGAAAGAAATGTTGAATTTCTATTATAGAAACGTTTCTTAGCTCTCATATCTTTCGATGAAACACGTAAGCTAATATTGTTTAAGAAGGAGCCACAAGATATATCACCTTTGAGTACCTTACAAAAGAACAGATAATCGAGCTCATGGCATCTAGCATATAGGTTTCAACAATAATTAAAGTATTCGCATTTTCTCTCATAACTATACCCGGAATTAATAGGCAGAAATCAAAATGAGCATAAAGATATACATTTTCTTTGCATATTTTCTAATTTAGCCGAATCGCTAGTTGTAATCGGGTTGCAAACTACAAATGCAAATTCGATTTTCGATCGCACCAATGTAAAGTACAGCATTAAAAGAGAGTCAGGCGTAGAAAAAGAATAAGTTATTGATCGTATTATTTCCAGCGGTCTGATTGCGTCATTGTAAATGTAATCAACATGACTATGAAAATATAGTTTACTGTCAGTGAATATTCCCAGATCTTTACACAATCCATTCTGTTAATTATAACATTATTTAGATAATGATTAATTTTAAGTGAAGAAGGTTTTCTGGAAAAGGTTATTTATTACATTAGTTTTGAAGACGTTAATTTTCATACCATTGTCTTCCGACCATTTTGAAACTGAGTTAATGTCACCTTGAAATGATTGTCAATCTGAACTACTTTCGATTGTACGGAAAAATTTCAATTGTCCGCAAATAATAGAACTCATTCTTTTACAAACATCGTCTATGAATATTATAAATAGGAAAAGTCCTAAAGTAGAGCCCAATAATAATAATAATAATAATAATAATAATAATAATAATAATAATAATAATAATAATAATAATAATAATAATTTATTATCTTTTATTAAATTTGTAATCACCACAAATAAGTAGTTCAAGTGTAATTTATTTTGTACCTTTTCTCTTGTTGCAACCATTGAATTCCATGAAGTGTGAAATGACTTCCACTACCACATAAAATTTTATGAAGCTTACTTCCTTGCGAAAAAGAAACTTACTACTTAAGAAAGTTATGAAGTCGGTAATGAACTAGTTTTATCTTTACATCAACAAAGTAGATCTGAGCTGATGGGAAACAAATTAATGTTTCCTCTCCAAGCTGGGAAAGCTGAGTAAATCGCAGTGCACGTAAATCATCAACACAAAGAAGGTACACTCAATAGTGAGCAGAGAGCCTGTGACAATGAGTTCCAACACTTATTGTCTTAACCCTTTCCAGCATAATGGTTGTTCGGAAGAACCACAGTTTTCTTTCTTTCTCTACACTATAGCACAGATGTTCTACTATACAACCACCTCTTGAGAATACATAGAGGTGCCAACTGTGTTCAACGTGCAAAGTGACACTGTGCTTGAAAGATAAAATGAACTCCTTTAAACTGAAACAAACATTAGTTCAAACAATCGTAATGCCACACTTTGACTATTGTGACGTGTTGTTCACTGATTTAAGCACCGACCCCTCTCGAACAAATTACAATGTGTTCATAATATGTGTAGGATACTTACTTATGGCTTTTAAGGAACCCGCGGGTTCATTGCCGCCCTCATATAAACCCGCCATCGGTCCCTATCCTCAGCAAGATTAAGCCAATCTCTAATATTATATCCCACCTCCCTCAAATACATTTTTATATTACTCTCCCACCTACGTCTGGCCTCCCCAAAGGTCGTTTTCCCTCCGGCGACCCAACTAACACTCCATATGCATTTCTAGATCCGCCCATACGTGCTACATGCCCTGCCCATCTCAAACGTCTGAATTTATTGTTTCTAATTATGTCAGGTGAAGAGTACAATGTGTGCAGTTCAGCGTTGTGTAACTTTCTCCATTCTCCTGTAATTCCATCCCTCTTAGCCCCAAAATTTTCCTTTCTTCTCAAACAACCTTAACCTCTGTTCGTCTCTCAAAGCGAGAGTCGAAGCTTCACAACCATTCAGAACAACAGGTAATATAACTGTTTTATAAATTCTAATTTTCAGGTTTTTTGAAAGCAGACTGGATGACAAAAGCTTCTCAACTGAATAATAACAGACATACCTATAAATATTAAACTTTGTAATATTTTCAAAGCTATTCCTACATCATAGAAAGTGATGTAATTGAGAAAACCCTCATGTTTTGTAGTTGAGGGGTTTCTCAAATATATGCATTTTTCAATAAGTTCTGTATGCTGTAAGAATGACTAAACTTCAGGGGTTTCTCCATAAAACGATGTATCAGCCCCTAAAGATATTATATGATGCTTATCTCAATTTTGACAAAAAAAATGGACATGAGGGGTTTCTCAAATAACCTATTCAAATTTTTACGGATCACATTTTTTCAATGACAGTATATAATTTTTCATAAATGGTATGTTTTCTGGCCATAGAAACCAGTGACGGTATTACATACCGGCGCATACCATCTCACTTCCTTCACCGGATATATATATGTATATATATATATATATATATATATATATATATATATATACACACACACACACACACACACACACACACACACACACACACACACACTACTGCCTCATTTCGAATTCGCACGTTTACCTTCTTCAGTTTACTTCTGATAACAATGGTGTTCGTTTTGTTTACATGGGATTTATGTATGTGTGTATATATATATACACACATACATATATATATATATATATATATATATACTAGCTAAACCACCTGGCGTTGTACGGGTTTTCCTTTCTGCTTCTGTTTTTAATTAAACTGGTTATTACATTTTCGGAAATCTTGGAAACCTAACTATAGACAACCAAAACGAATTGCCTTTACTAAGCTAAGATTTATTCTTTACTTAACGTCACTTACATGAATTGATGAACTCCTTAGCGAAATGCCTGCCAGCGTTAACTCAATTTAAAACAGTTGTAAATCAGGCACCGAAAAGAAAACATGTCATCATGTGCCTGATGTTCAAGGTTTTTTTATTTATATATTTGTTTTATTTATTTATTCTGATGTAGTTAAGGCCATTAGGCCTTCTCTTCCACACCGCCATAAATACAAATAAAATAATAGAAAAATCGAATTTTGAACAAAGTAAAACCCAACGATAATATGATTCCTTTTCCTCTTTCTGATCAGTTTCAGCATCGAATCAATATGTACATATATAATTTAATTTATATTGGAAGATTTTTTACCCCTTGACCGCTGTGCATCCACTTATATCATACCCAGTTTTTTTTTAAATATGACTTGGAAAATTATATCTCACAAATTCAGAACATATTATATTAATTCTTATTTTATACACAGAATGCAGATACAATATAAACTTGCAATAAGTGAATTTTTTAACATAAAGACTAATATTCTGAGAGATGTATAGGCTTGACGGTATTTTAGAAATTAAGAGATTGTTATTTCCACAACGCATAACATACTACATTTGCAACGTGATTATACAGATAGAATTTCGCAGTAACATATTTTCGGACGTGAACAACAATATTTTGAGAGATGTATATTTTAGAATTAATACAATGCTATTGTCAGCCGGCTTATGTACATTCACATACTACATTAGCAACATGACAGAAATTTCATTGAATTGCTTTTTGATATGTGTAAAATCTTCCCCCCCCCCCCACTCCTTTGTATAAAATATAGTCGAGGATGTGAAAAACACGCAGTTTTTAAGTAAATGTCTGCAACTTTGAGGTACTGTCCTTGAGCTACATTTTGATATGGTCATTACAAATGCTAGTCGCATTGAATTGCAATTGCAATTGCATTAAATAGAATGGGTATCATAGCAATACGTGAGATAAAAACATCTTATCCTTACATTTTTCCAGTTAATATTGCGACTTCTATTACGTTTCGCATGGATTCTTCACACCAATTCATGTTGGTGCATAATTTTGGTGGGTTAATATTTCGCAGTAGTACGTCTGGTTATTCAATATTAAGTAAATTACGTGGTAGCAATCCTTGTAGGTTGAAAGAATTCTAGAATTCAGTTGCATAAAACACAGACTGCTCACTATCTACAACTGCATCGAGAAATTCATAATACGGTCATGGACTGCGTAAAGATATTTATTTTATTCTACGAATTATCTAGTTTTAGCCTTCATGATGTTTACCAACAATGTTATTCGTGTTATAATTTCCATGGCCTTGTGAAAGTCGATGTTGAATACAAAAGACAATAATAAAAAAACAATTGACTATAGAAGATAGCATTTTAATATTACATGTTTGGTCATATTTATTTCTATTTTTTATATTTTAATTAATTTAACGTCCATTTGTACAATTTTAATATAGCCTATGTTTTTCTCCTGGTTATGAAGGTTAAATGTGCAAACTTTGGCACATATCGGTCAAAGTGTGTAGATTTGTATAGAGAACATACATACCCACATTCACGTTTACCATATATATTGATATGTATGGTAACTTTGTTTGAGACAGAATAAATAAAATACTACGTGTATATTATTTATGTAATAAAACTCCCTTTATGGCGGGTTAAAATAAAATAACGTATCTAAAATAATGTAAATAAATTATCCAAAAAAAAAAAAAAAAAAGAGGAGTTGAACTCAGGTTCGAACCTGTGATCCCTTACACTATAATCACTCAGCTTACCACTACGCTACACAAAGCTCTGTATTTAAATGCCTCAATTTAAGCATTATGAATGTTTTACATTTGCTGTCTATTATGTTTGATTTTGAATTTATATTTTTTTTTATTTTTAATTTTTTATTTTATTGGGTTATTTTACGGCGCTTTATCAACATCTAGGTTATTTAGCGTCTGAATGAAATGAAGGTGATAATGCCGGTGAAATGAGTCCGGGGTCCAGCACCGAAAGTTACCCAGCATTTGCTCGTATTGGGTTGAGGGAAAACCCCGGAAAAAACCTCAACCAGGTAACTTTCCCCGACCGGGAATCGAACCCGGGCCACCTGGTTTCGCGGCCAGACGTGCTAACCGTTACTCCACAGGTGTGGACTTGAATTTATAAAAACTAAACAAATATGTGTTTTATGTCATTTTGTATTGTATATTATTGCCCATGATACATTCAATCAAGAGATCGTACCCTCATTTACGTAGTTTTAATGTAATATTATTTTATTTTATATACAAATAACAATATGGCCGCTTTTACAACGGAAGAAGACGTGACTGGATGACGTCAATAAAAGAACAATTGATTGTATAAGAGGCCATTTTAATATCATAAAGGCCTTTTTACGTTCTAATTTTTATTGTTTTCAATAATTTAACGTCCATCTGCCCAATTTTAATGTAGCCTATGTTCTTCTCTGGGTTATGAAGATTAAATATGCGTGTAGATTTGTATAGAGAACATACATACATACATACATACATACATACATACATACATACATACATACATACATACATACATACATACATACATACATACCCACATTCAATTTTATATATTAAGATATATATATATATATATACACACATATATACATCCCATTTAAACAAGACGAAGACCATATATATATATATATATATATACACATATACATATATCCCATGTAAATAAGACGAAGACCATTGTTACCTGAAGTAAACTAAAGAAGGTAAACGTGCGAATTCGAAATGAGGCAGTAGAACAAGTGGACAGCTTCAAATACTTGGGATGTACCAAAGGGTGTGTGATGCATCTTGTCTCACTGTGAAAAGAGAGAGAAAGGAGATATGTCTTACTTCGTCTTTGTTGTTACGGTGATGGGGGAGTGGAGCGATGCCTTCCATCCATCCAGTGGCAGAAGGGACTAGTTGATACATTCTGTAACGCAAAATAAAATAACAAAATATCTCTCTTCGTATTGTGTAGTTCCGTCACTGAGCTTGTCTTTCAAGAAACTGAGTTCCGGCAGACTGTATAATAACAAGATTTTGAAAGGAATCCTGAAAATTTACAACCCTCCTATAATCTCCACCCTCATTTGAAGGGATTTGGTTTTATTGCTACTGAGACAAGTTAAACCTTACCAGGTATATAAGCAGTAACATGAGCTGTTGCCAGGAAGTTAAAAGAAGTATGCGTATGACAAAGGAAGCTTTTAATTGAAAAAGGAGCATCTTCGGCGGACCTATGGGAAAAGAACTAAGGAAGAGAGTAGTGAAGTGCTTTGTATGGAGTGTTGCATTGTACGGTATAAAAACATGTACATTACGAAAGAAGTGAAAAGATACTACTAGAAGCATTTTGAATGTGGGTATGCATAAGAATGGAGCGTGTGAAGTTGACAGACAATAAGAAATGGAGCAGTTTTGGAAGGAGTGAGTGAAGAAAGAATTATAGTGAAACTGATCAGGAAGAGAAAACGGAATTAGTTAGGCCGCTGGCCGAGAAGAAACTGCATATTGAATAATGCACTGGAAGGAATGGTGAAAGGGAGAAGAGTTCGGGTCAGAAGAAGATATCAGATGGTAGACAACATTAAGATATATGGATCATATTCGGAAACTGTAAAGAAGGCAGAAAATAGGAAAGATTGGAGAATGCTGGGTTTGCAGTTAAAGACCTGACCTTAGGTACAAAACTATGAATGAATATACCCCAATCCCATATATAAATAAATACAGTATATACATACAAATATACAGGATGAATCATAAGTAATACTATTAATTTCAATTTGAGATATTTCGAACAAAAAGTTTAGTACACTCTTGCTCATTTTTACTTCCTTTTCGAGAAAAATAAAATATTTTATTGAAAACATTTCATAGATTATTTTGAGAAAGCTAATGTATTAATTCCCAATATACTCAGTCAATTTAAGAGAGCAGTGTATAAGTCGTTATTTATTAATTTAAATAAATTAACAGTTAATGAGTGTAAAATAAGCATATCTTATTTTTTTTTGTTTGCCTGTAGAACCTGTTTTAAAATTTTGTTTTTATAACGTGAAATAAGTATCACTATTGTTTACGTTCTCTAGATTATTTACCTGAAATGAAAGTGAAATACTTCTTAATCTTTTCAATTTAGTTTGAAATAAGTGTATCTTTTTGTCTGTGTTCTCTGAACATTTACTTAGAATTATGTTGTAGAGTTTATTTTAAATTTACCAAGATTTTGTTTAACATGAAATGAGCATTGTTCATTCTCCGTCTTCTAATACAGTTTTAAACACAAAAATTAAACGGTATAACATCTGTTCTTTTATTACGAGTTTAAAAACAATGTACGGGTACGTGGCAATGAGCTTCTACTTCCCTATTCAAAACAAGCCGAGTGAAGGAGTTGTTCAGAGCAACACAACCTAATGTGCACTCCCTACTCATTACAGCTTTTCACGATCTCATAATTATGTATTTCAAAATGCACGTTTTTTTCTGGAAAACTGTTCAAAACAAAGCAAACTGGTATTTGACTTTTTTGTTGCCCTTTACTAAACGGATCACACACCAGAATAAATTACATTACTTACGGCTCATTCTGTATATATATATATATATATATATATATATATATATATATATATATCACTGTCGAGTGAATACCTTGGGATTCTGGAAGAAATAAATCTCACAAGACAAGAAACAATTGATGACGCCTGACATAAGTCAAGACTTTTAAACAAGCTTTGTAGCCTATGTCACTAACACAGTATAATGACACTCGAATTTGAGATTGTCTTGAATTGCGATTGTAAGTGACTATTGAACGCTGGAACGAAAGTAAAATAAAATTAGTAAGACTATGAAATTTATAGACAAATTAAAGAAAAATTTATGACTTCAAATCATTGCCGGCAGAGGAGGAGAGAAGTATAGCCTCATTGCTATTCAACCATTGGCAGAGGTCTCATTCCACGTTTGTCTTAAAGTTGGGCGGGGTTAGAACTCTTCAGACCGCCCAACTTTAAGATAAGCGTGGAATGAGTAGACTTGTCAATTTTTGTAAGTAAAAATTCAGAACACAAATGTTGCTGACAATTTTATTCCACTAATTATTTCCACCTATCAATGGAACCGCCTCGATTCATATGTAAAAAATTTATAAAAAATTACCAAAATCACCACAAAACAAGTTGAAAAACAATATAAATTCGTTGTAAAAGAAATGCTAACTCGTTGAAAACTATGAACCCAACAAATCGATGTAATTACTAACCTAATATAAACTAACCTAACTTAACGCAACCTGAACTAACCCGAACTAATTCAACGTACGTACACAAAAGATTTCAGCCACTCTCCTCGGAAAACACAGAGACGTTTACATGATTTATCACCAGAGCTATCAGATCTTATCACACTTGAGGTGCTGGAGTTTTTCACAAGTCTTTGCTTTTGTTCTCGTTTTTATCTTTATCTATCGTAGAAATAATCGTATAAATTTTTCTTTTTTTTTTTCACTTTTCCGCCGAAAACAATGAATGACGCATCAAGTGGAACAAAGTGGACATAATACTGAATGGCGCCAAACTAAAGTTAAAGTGCATAAGATGAGCACAAAGAATACCTAGATGATTCATAAGTATTCTGTAGGCTGTGATCAAACCTGCCGTAACTTTAGGTATTATCATTGTACTCGTCACTCTGTTGACACATCAAGGGGAATTAATGTC
This sequence comes from Periplaneta americana, assembly GCF_040183065.1. NCBI lineage: Eukaryota > Metazoa > Arthropoda > Insecta > Blattodea > Blattidae > Periplaneta > Periplaneta americana. The sequence continues at coordinate 106,728,899 of NC_091117.1, forward strand.
TGCCTTGAACATGCGTACTAGAGTCATTTCTCCATTTCGTTACATATTGGAAGCATGTGTTATGAGTTATGAGACTGTTCGGAAATATCTTCCAATCCAGATTAAATCCAACAATATGATCGGAACGAAAATCAGCTGTAAATGTCTAATATGCCGTGATATCGGAACATTTTGATGCGTGTGCAAATTATTTCGGGACGCGGAACGCAATGGTCGAAATCGGGACTGTTCCGGAAAATACGGGAAAGTTGTCAAGCCTAGGAATGAGACCTCTGCCAATGGTTGAATAGCAATTATACAGTACTTCTCTTTACCTCTGCCGGCAATGTTTACATCTCCTGTCAGTCATTATATACACTAAAATTTGACAAAATATGCAGGCACTATGCACTAAAAACCTTAGAAATATGCACTTAAGTGTATACTAGAATTTAAAAACAAGCTGACTCTGGAACGCTTTAATGTAAAACTTAAAAAAAAAAAACAGCTTTTAAAATCATGAACATTATACGGCTCGTTTGATGTCTTCGTCAGCGTGTGATGTGGTAAACCAGCATTGAAACGGTACCCTCCGGTTGTAGGCTATAAGATATAATGACCTATGTTAATGTGAACTCCAAGAAGAATGCTTCAATACAGTTTTAATGAGCAATTCAGATAACGTTTAACTATACATTTACTTTCAAAAAATTATGATAACAAATATCAAATTATTTTACTTATGTTAATGTAACTGCTTTTGCCGTAATTCAAAGGACAGTCAACTATAAGAGTTTTTTTATTTGGGTTTTCTGTTGTGAAGAAACGCCTTTGTTCAAATATGTCTGTATGCCGAAAATGAACATTCAACATCACAGGATGTAACTGAAGCAAACTTAAAAAGAGGGACCCTTATAAGAACCCCATACGTAGTCCAGAATTCGCCTGCCCCTTCAACAATATATGCCACTTTCTGCAAATGACTTAGACAACTATTTTTCTGGCATATTGTGACGAATATTTTTAAGAATTTCTCCATGCTGCTTTCAGCCCCTCTTCTGCATCTTCAACTACCGCCAAGGAATTAAAGAAAGATAGATCACTGGTCTCCAGTTCTTCAATGGCTTCACGCAGGAACGAGTAGTGTGCTACTAAGAATTCCAGGCTCTCCTGCAGACCAGGAGAACCAGCGTTCTGCCCTCTATAGGTATTCACTGGAACTTAAGAGCCGGCTATCCATAATCGCCCGTTTATGATTTTTTTTTCTTCTTGGAGCTTGCTCAAGCCAAACGCATAAACAGCCAAGTATATTTTAATGTTTGTTCATCACCACGAGTTACGAAATTCATTAACAATTATCCCTCTCATTTCAAGGAATTTTTTTTAAATTTCACCATAACAATGTGTGGAAAACGTGAAATAAATATGTAATATATAAGTCCACTAGAATCATAACTCACAATAACCAAATTTTTTTTCTTTTTTGGCAATTAAGCAAAAGCTTGCATCTCACTAATTACCATTTGGCAGAATTATTTTAAATATACCATGTATCATAATTCTAAGTATTAATGACTGTTTTAAAGTAAAATAGTTTGTTTTATATAAGTTTATAAATTATTAAGGAATAAATATTTTTTGGGGTATGATGAGTTATGATTCAGGAGGCCACATTTAATTAAAACCTACATGCTTCACCAAAAGTGTTGAAATATACATATACATATATATATATATATATATATATATATATATATATATATATATATATATATATATATACAGGCTGTTTCAAAAATACGGGGCATAATTTCAGGTATGTATTTCCCACATGTAGACAATCAAAATAGTTCATTACAACATGTATCCGGAAATGCTTCATTTCCGAGTTATGGCCTTCACAACATTGAAATTCACCGGAACGTTTTTCTTTCCGCAGGTCGTTGTCATTACAGGAGATGTTCAAAATGTCCACCTCCTGCTTGAATACAGACCTCACATCGATATCTCATTGACCTGCGAACACGATCCCAAACTCCAGGAGTATTGCATATCGTCGGTGAAGAAACAATACCGCGCAACTGACTTTTTGACGATTTTTTGTTTTTTGGTGCATTGGCATCCCTGACACTGCGAGCACCATTTGATAGCGCGGGAAAGTGTAATTTCACTATGTAAATGTGAGAGAAAGGAGTTGAAACAATACCGCATATCTGAATTCCTGAAAATATTACTGAAATTCCGCGTAACCACACTACATGCAATACCGCCTAACTGTATTCAGGGTACATTTGTTGGAAATACCGCGTAACTGAATAAGAAAAATTTCAACACGGAAGAGTAAAATAATGCTGTAGGCTAGTTTATGGACAATGTGCAAGCTGTGTACCTCCAATTAGATATCTTCTTACAGTAATGCGTACAGCGGAAAATAGTTTAATATAACCAAACTGAATTAAAGGAGTTTTACATTTCTTTCAGTAACAAATTGAAATGTAATACATGCTCATTTAATATGGATGAGTTGAGATGGGTCATCGAAGGAAAAGACTGAAGTTAATATTTCTCAACAATGCTACGGAAACACGCACGTCAATCTGTGTGCCGCAAAACATCGTTTTTCCCGACAATTCGAGCTGTATGGACTTATCTGACACATCAATACTTCTGTGCCTATTAGTTACTGAGTTTCGTTGTAATAAGTGTACACAATATTCTGTGAAAACTGCAAGAAAGGGAGAGCCTACGTTGGGTATAAAAGGCTGAAAAATGAAAAAGTAATGCATGACACATACAGGGACGCAAGGAAACTAGGGGCATCATGTAATTCCAAAATGTGTCAAAAATAAAAATTCAGACAATGCAATGTAATTGGGAATGCTGAAAGACAAGAGATTTTTTTATATATCTTGGAATAAAATGACCTGGGATCAGAGAAAACAATACGTGAACGGTCTTGTGGATGTAATCCCGACAAAACGTCCTGGAAAGAGTACGAGTGAGTCAAGAAGAAAAGGTACTTTGTTGTATCATTTCCATGTGGACAATGAAAAGTTTCAAGTGTGCAAGAAACTGTTCTTGAATACTCCTGCAATAAAAGATTGGAGTATCAGGTATTGGTTAGAAAATTCAAAGCATGGAATGTCCTCTTCTTCTACTGTTTTCCACACTCATGCCAAAAAGGACAAAAAGGAAGAAGGTACACAATTTCTCTGGACATTTTTCGATAGTCTCCCTAAACTACCTTCCCATTATTGTCGACAGTCATCAAGCAAACTTTATTTAGAGCCTACAGTTCATTCCAAAATTCAGTACATGATTTGTATAAACAGAGATGTGCACATGAAAATACTGTCCCTCTGAGCAGAGATATTTCAACCTGCTTTTCCAGGAAAGTAACATCAGCATTTATAGCCCGAAGAAAGATCAATGTGACATCTGTTGTAGTTACAAAACTGGGAAAAAAAGTGAAGCTGTATGGCTGCAACATGATGGAAAGAAGAAGGAACCTCGAAAAGAAAAAGAAAAGGATAAAGAGGATGCTGAAATGGAACTGTGCAATGTATTCACCATGGATTTCCAGGCAGTCAAAATAGTTCCATACATACAGGCAAGTTTTGTGTATTATAAGAGTAAGTTATGTGTGCATAACTTTACAATTTACAACTTGAAAAATCGTGATGTCGTATGTTACTGGTTCGACGAAACGCAGGCAGAACTGGTGGCATTGGTTTTCGCCTGTTGTGTCATAGATGCATTGACTGACTGCATAAAAGAAAATCCTCTGCCAGTAATTTTGTACTCTGATGGATGTACATACCAAAATAGAAATGCAGTCATGTTTAATACACTCCTTGGTCTAGCAATTTCAGTGTTGATTACCCAAAAATATCTAGAAAAGGGTCGCACTCAGATGGAGTGTGACTCAGTTCACAGTGCAATTGAATGAAAGTTAAAATGTTTCAATAACAAGAGAAGCAAGAAAGAAACCCACACCTTACTATGTTAAGCATTTAGATTATTCTTTCTTCAGAAATGATGCTGGCAAAATATTTTGGATTTATTATCCAATTCGCCCAGGAAGAGTAACTAATGAACCCACTGTAACTGATCCGAGGGCAATAAAATATCGTCTTGATGGTACTTTTTTTTTTTTTTTCAAGTTTCGTTTCACTTTAGACTGGCAAGTAATGCCAAGGCGTCCCAGAAAACAAAGTACATAAGTGACTACAAGAAATTATATTCTCAACCACTGAGAATAAAAAAAGTCAAAGAGAAATCACTTGCAGCAACTAAAAAGTGTTTTGCCAAAGTACTGTCATGCATTCTATGATAACATTGGTTATGTGTAATTTTGTTTATAAGCAAGGTGTATTTCCTTATGTCATAAATGACAATCTTAAAAGCAACACTATAATTCATGAACACGTCTCACAAAATAATAAACATAATTATAATTACATCATATTGATCTTTTTCAAGGTGATTGTTTTACAGGAAACCTTTCCAAATATTGTTTAAAAATTACAATATTTTTCTGTAAAAACTTAAGTAATATCAAAAATAAAATTAAGAGTACCAAAACATTGCTTACTTCTTTTAATTATAACACTTCTTCACTTTAAAAATGTTTTATCATTGAAAATTAAGTGAAAACTAATTTAGTGCAATACCACGTAACTGACATAAATCTTCATAGCTAGCCTTCTAATACCACGTAACTAACACAAATAACTTAAAATTGGAATATAATTTCATTTTCGGATACCGCACACATTTCTAGCATTATTTACTAATGCCATGCCGAATTTCACATTGCGGAAATGATTAGTTTTTTTTTTAATTACGTTTTTTGTTTGCCCTGTAAAATTTGCATTTTGTTACTTACGCGGTATTGTTTCTTCATCGACGATATGTCCTCAGAACATGCCACAATTCGATTCCGAAGGGATTCCAAATCAGGCACCGGAGACGAATAAACCAATGATTTTAAATGGCCCCACAAGTAGAAATCGAGAGGGTTCAGATCAGGTGAGCGTGGAGGCCAAGCAATTGGACCACCTCTACCTATCCATCGATCAGGAAACCTTTGATCCAAGTACCGGCGAGCCGTACGACTGAAGTGTGCAGGAGCGCCATCATGCAAGAAGTGAATGTGTTAACGATTGATCAGTGGAGTGTCTTCTTCTAAAACATGAGGTATGGGTGTTTTCCAGGAAGTTTGTGTACGCCTGCCCCGTAAGTCTGTTTACAAGTACATGGGGTCCAACTAATCGATCACCAATGATACCGGCGCACATGTTGAGGGAGAACCACACCTGGTGATGAGATGGAACAGTTGCACGTGGGTTTTCATACGCCCATACATGCTGATTGTGGAAATTTGTTATGCCATCTCGTGTGAACTGTGCTTCATCTGTAAATAATACTAAGGCAGGAAAGTTCGGATTTACACCACACTGCTGCAAGAACCACTGACAGAACCTAACTCGTGCAGGGTAATTTGCTGGTGACAGTGCCTGTACACGTTGCAAATAATAAGGATACAATTGATACTCTTTCAACAGTCTCCAGACAGTCGTATGAGGAACACTGACTTGCAACGCTACCCTTCGTGTGCTGATAGAAGGAGTCATGTTCACAGCCTCCTGAATCTCCTCCTGTACTTCTGGAGTTGTAGATCTTGGTCGTCCCCTTCCCAAACCAGGAGAGTTAAATTTTCTATACTCGCACAGACGGTAATGGAGACATACAAATGTCTTCCGATCTGGACATTGTCGCTGTGGATACCTCTCCTGGTACAAACGACGAGCCAGCCCAGCATTGCCGTCCGCCTTACCGTACATGAAGTGTATCTCTGCCAGCTCTTGATTTGAATACATGTCGCACAGTCTAACGCCTTCACAACACTGAATGTAACCTTCGCCTCGGAATGAACTGTCAGAGTGCCCTCTTAATGTCTCCTTTGACGGCAACGACCTGCGGAAAGAAAAACGTTCCGGTGAATTTCAATGTTGTGAAGGCCATAACTCGGAAATAAAGCATTTCCGGACACATGTTGTAATGAACTATTTTGATTGTCTACATGTGGGAAATACATACCTGAAATTATGCCCCGTATTTTTTAAACATTCTGTATATGTATAATCTTTATTGTTCATACAACTATTTAACGAGAGATGATTAAGTATTGGCGGTAAAAATCGAAGAACTTCAATAATTTTTCTTTTCTGTTCACTGGTTTTTTTTTTGTCACATCTCTCAATCCGTCGGGAAAGAACCATAGTCTCCTGGTTGAGAATCTATCGTCTAATTAAGTCATGACTAGATCGCAAAGTTTAACGAACGTGGAGAATTCTGGAAAGATAATCTCTCAGAATGAGGTTACACTCTGTGGTAATAGCCTCTGACACTTGCCCACAGTCTGGTAGATCACAGACGTGCTCTCTCCTCCCAAGTGTTTGGAACTCGTCCCTAATGATAGGCTCCCCCCTGCTGATGTACGAGTTAAGTGTCTGCACGTTAACTCCCTGACACGCCACTAGATAGCTATCTTTCACGCAGCGAGAAGTGAGAGCGCGTTTCTCTTGTTCTCCTAATAATTGTTACTCAAATTGTGCGCAGATAACAGAGGAGGCTCACGTTCTCATTGCTGTTTAATAATTAACAGTGCGGGCGCTGAAACACGAACGAGCCGAGATCGCAGATTACACGGCACCCCCCCAAATTAAATAACTGTGACGGCGGACCGACTACAACTTCTATATTGTGAAACTGTTCAATAACGGGTTTTCCGAAAATCGGCACACCGCAACACTTTACTGAGCAGCCCATGTACGGCTTCAAAATTCAAAAATATATATTATTATTATTATTATTATTATTATTATTATTATTATTATTATTGACGATTTCCTCAAACAAGTCCATATCTGCTGTTGTAATCATGAAATGTAAACACATGAATACATTTAGTCTATGGAATTTTAATTCTTGATTACTTAGTTATAGAGGTTGTGTATGACAGCTTTTTGCCGTCACAGCACTAGAACTGTGACGGAAAAATCGCAGTTACAGATAATAGCGATTTTGTCACAGTGTGATTATGTGTTCGAATGATTCTTGGCTATTGTGGGGCTCCATTTCCTGTCCGTAGATTTCCAAGTCGTCTAGAACTGAATATCACTACCATCTACTTATCTGTGAAAAAAAAAAAAACATGCGTAATAATACAGGGTTATTTACGAGGAGTTACTGCCACTTAGGAACGTATTTCTGAAGACAGTTTTAGCAAAAATGTCATACAAACAAGGGCCCTATTCTCAATATTTTCAGAGTTACATTAATTTGAAGTTGTTCGTAAAATAGGTCTACCTATTTTCTTTAGTTTTAAGTGTAAAAGAATATTACAAATAGATAATGAACTATTCAGAAGCATCATTTCTTTAATTAGCTAGTATTCTGAAGCAAAAAATTTGTTAAGAATTCCTTAGTTGCTTCGTACAATTTTTTTTTTTCGATTTTTAACTACAAAATTACATTATTCTTACCCACTTATCACAACAATAAGTTACAATTCACACCACTCTTGTGAACTCTTTAAGAGTGCACACTAGGATGCTATTGAACTGTAAAGACTCAAGTCGCTAGAAGTGGTATGGTTTGTAACAATTATTGTGATAAGTAGGCCTACATAAGAATAGGTCTAATGTAATGTTTAGTTAAAACTTGAAAAAAAAAATCTGTACAAAGCAACTAAGGAATTAACAACACATTTTTAGCTTCAGAATACTAGCCAGTTAAAGGAATGATATTTCTGAATAATTCATTCTCTATTTGTAATATTTTTTTACCCCCTAAAACTAAATTAGTGTAACTTGGAAAAAATTGAAAATAGGACCCATGTTTGTTTGACGTTTTTTTGCTCAAAATATCTTCTGAAATAATCTCCGTAAGTGGCGGTAACTCCTCATGAGTCACCCTGTATAGCCCAAGAATGTTAAAGAATAATTACCGTAAGTGAATTATTCCTGAAAAAATATAGCGAGTGTATAATTCCAATATCAAAGAAACTCAGTCATGTTACCATTCAAGTTAATCTTCTGAATGTTTGCAGTCGTCTGGATTCTAAAGCTGTTACATTGCACGTACATCAGTCGCCATCGCTGTGAGTCACATATTGGACATAGATGGCGATTTCTCGGGATTGTGATTTTGGAACTATAGTCACAGTAGAAACCAGTGACAAATCTGTCACAGCGACAAAATCGAAGGTCTTCAAATCACACCCTACCACTCATTCATTCATAATATTCCGTCTAATGGCAGGTCTTTCACTGCAAACCCAACATTCTCCAATCTTTTCTATTTTCCGCCTTCCTGTTAATCTCCACATATGATCCATGTATCTTAATGTCGTATATCGTCTGATATCTTCTTCTACCTCGAACTTTTCTCCCGTTCACTATTCCTTCCAGTGCATCCTTCAGTAGGCAGTTTCTTTTTAGCCAGTGGCATCCCACCACTCACCACTATTAGTTATTTGTTACCATCCTGATATATAGGTGCCTTCACCTACCTTGTCATCGAACAACAGACGACAGAGTCTTCTCGACTCCACTTGCACTGCGAAATGGCAAAGCCACTTTCAACGTGCAAGATTACACCTGCCATCCTAACGGCAAACAAACGAGTCTTCTCGACTCCTCCTACACTGCGAAATGACACAGTTCCTTTCAATGGGCAGATTTACACCAGCCAATTCTTCCTCGTCCCATCCCGTGATCACTTTGATCACACTTCCGTCCCCTCGCGTATGTGGTACCTAAGAGGTTACGTCCATTTTCGGTTTTTCCCCTTCAAAATATTCTAGAGCTCCTTCAGTGGAGCAGCGTAACCCGGAGTGAGACAAATGGCCAACAGGCTTGGAGCTCACATATTTAGTTTCTTACAGCCCCGAAACCCTTGCAAGGACGCGTTTTGCGTATCTTTTAAGTTTGTCCTCCCAATTCTCTTCTTTCAATTCAATTCAACCCTTAGTTATCATTTAACCCTGAAGATAAGGAAGATGAACATCCTCGAAACGTCGGTGGATCACCAACTTATGACCTGGCTGGAAGCTCGAGAAAATTTTGAGTTATCACGTCGCCAGGAAAGTTCAGTAGTTATTTCTAATTCCTTTACGGGAAGGATGTTTATCAGGCAGTTAGAAGACATCAAAACCTGCGAGAGACTAAGGGGAAGTTACTTAGCTCCTTGGCCGTTCTAACAAGATGCCGGGACAAGGAAGTCACACCGAAGTTTGTTAGATTCCGCTATCCAGTCAAGAACAGTACAGCGGCCAAGATATTGAGACGCACTAGCCTAGCGCTGGTTAGAGAAAAGATTAAACATCTCCGGTTCGAGCTGTCAGTAATCGACAAAAACTGTTAGAATCCTGTCTGGCTCTCTCGAATAGACTTTCACCTATGGATTGGGATAGGGTGAACCAGTCCTCGTTCACACAAGGCCTGGCATCTCTTCTGCGATGCACAAAAAGACACACCAAGAAATTCGAAGGCCTAGTCAAATCTCCAGAGTCAGTACCACCATTAGAGACCAGTCGCATCATAATCTCACGGACCAGCAGCTGAATAAGGCCACCACATCAGTACTTGCCAGGGGTCTTAAATTCGCTCCCGCTCCAAAAAAAATTCCGGTCGCAGACATCATTAGCAGTATTGAAGGCGCTAGCTACCAACTCCCACCAGACAGCGCGGAAGATATACACCGAGAAGTTGCCAGGGCTCTTACCAAGGCCACCATTCCTAAGTCCAACATCAGCCGAGAGGAGAATAGAGCCTTGCAGATGCTTGGGAAGAACGACAACTTAGTAGTTCTGCCAGCGGATAAGGGAAACGCCACAGTTCTCCTTTCCTCAACGCAGTATCAGGAGAAGATCGATCAACTGCTGAACGATCCGGCCTATAAAATTCTCAAGAAAGATCCCACCAGTTCAGTAGAGAGACGCACTAACCAGCTAATTAAGAAATCCAGTCTCCGCGCCGAGAGTAAACGGTTAGTTTCACCGTCAGGCAGTATACCACCCAAATTATATGGTCTACCTAAGATACATAAGCCTGAGATACCGCTAAGTCCTATAGTGGATGCTATTGACAGCCCCACGTATCGCTTGGATCGCTATCTCACCAACCCGCTGCATCCACTGGTGGGTGGGTGGGTGGGTGCATACATCATGTGAAGAACTCAACACAATTTGTACAGATCCTCGACAACATCAAGGTGAAGCCGTCCGACTTCCTAGTCAGCTTCGATGTAGTGTCCCTCTTCACCAAGGTTCCGCTCTCTAAAACTATGCAACTGCTTTCCGATCAATTTCCACCAGACATCACCGAATTGTTCCGCCACACTCTCACCTCCACATATTTTGTACAGAACAGCACATACTATGAACAGATAGACGGAGTAGCCATGGGTTCTCCACTTTCACCAGCCATCGCCAACTACTATATGGAGCATCTGGAACATGAAATACTAGCTACAGCGCCATTAAAGCCTACACATTTTTTCAGATACGTAGACGATAGGTCTGGCCTCATGGACAACACACATTACCAGATTTTCTCAGGCATATAAACAGTCTACGACCCCAGATCCAGTTCACTATGGAGGTTGAAACGGACGGTAAACTCCCATTTCTGGACATCCTTATCTCCAGAAATAACAACGGATCTCTTGGCCATGCGGTATACCATAAACCCACACACACCAACTTGTATCTGAATGCGAATAGTTTCCATCACAAAGCGCAGCGGATGGGCATACTAAACACACTGGCCCATAGAGCAGTCTCTATATTGGACCCGGAGCAATTAGACACTGAATTTCAACACTTGAAACTCACCCTCCAGCAGAATGGATATTTAGCTAAAGACATTATGGCCTCTTTGAACAGAGCAAGATACAAGAAGAAGCAGCAGCAGCAGCAGCCCATCACGGACTCACAAGAAGCGGAAAAACCAGCCATAGCCTGTCTACCATTCACAGGGAAGTTGTCGGGAAAGATAAGCAGACTGCTCTACAAGCATGGAATAAAAACAATCCACAAACCTCCGCCGAAAATTAGGAGTAAGGTCAGATCAGTAAAAAACGATCTAGGCCTCAGAGTACGAGGGATCTACCGCATTCCGTGTGAATGTGAGGCTGCTTACATTGGACAGACGGGGCGCACAATAACTACGCGTCTTTCGGAACATCAAAGAAGCATCAGATTAATGCAGCCCGAAAAATCCGGATTGGCTGAACACTGTATTTAAAAAAGCCATAGGGCTAATTTTAATAACACCGAGATCCTGGCGAAGTGTTCGGGCTACTGGGAAAGAAGAGTAAAGGAAACCCTGGCCATAGCGGCGGAACGCGGTAACCTGAATCGGGACTCGGGTCTCCAACTAAGCGCGGCGTGGGCACCGGCTATTAAATTTCTCAACGCCCAGACGACGGACCGTCATCAGCGGAGGACACATAAGAACTCGTCCGCCGAGCCCATAGTGAGACCCGCGGTCAATCAGCCGAACAGCACAAAACAAGACGACACGTCGGCTGCGTTCACACCGCGGTCCGCACTAATAAGAGCCAATCACCTTAGGCGTTCGAATCTTTAAACAGCCAAATTGGCTATTACCTTTTCGTGCATAGACTACTATCACTTCTCCTCCTAGTTGGTACCATCGCGTTTCTAACTCCGGATCAGGTCGTTGTACTCTTCCCCCCCCCCGTTTTGTTGTAGCTAATCAGTTACGTCCTTTCTCGACTTTCCCCCTCGAAATTTCTAGCGCTCCTTCACTGGGGCGGCGAAACCCGAAGTGAGACAAGTGGCCAAGAGGCTTGGACCTCACATATTCAGTTTTTCACAGCCCCAACTCCCCCCTTGCAAGGACGTGTTTTCATGTACCTTTAAAGTTTCTCCTCCCACTTCCCCTCTCATTCATTCATTCATTCATTCATTCAGTCTCAATGCCCTTAGTTATCATTTAACCCTGAAGATGAGGAAGATGAACATCCTCGAAACGTCGGTGGATCACCAACTTATAACCTGTCTGGAAGCCCAAGAAAATTTTGAGTTAATTTGAAGTTGTTAGTAAAATATCATTTTTCTTTAGTTTTAAGTGTAAACGAATATTAGAAATAGAGAATGAACTATTGAGAATTATCATTTCTTTAATTGACTAGTATTCTGAAGCTAAAAATTTGTTGTTAATTGCTTTGTACAAATTTTGTTTTTCAATTTTAACTAAAAATTACATCATTCTTACGTACTTATCACAAAAATTGTTACAGTTCATACGAATTTAGGAACTTGGTTCTTCACAGTTTAATTATGCATCATATTGTACAGTCTTGTATAAGAGCGGCGTGATTTGTAACAATTGTGACTAGTGCGTTAGAAAATGTAATTTTGTAGTTGAAAATCGAAAGAAAAAAAAACTGTACGAAGCAACTATGGAATTCACAACACATTTTTAGCTACAGAATACTAGCTAATTAAAGAAATGATACTCTTGAATAGTTCATTCTCTAATTGCAATATTCTTTTACCCTTAAAACTAAATAATAATGGTATTTTACATACAACTTCAAATTAGTGTAATTCTGAAAATATTGAGATTAGGACAAATGTTTATATGACACTTTTTTCTCGGAACGTCTACGGAAATCAGCTCCGTAAGTGACGGTAAATCCCTGTGAATTACCCTGTATATACGGGCCAGTTCTAAAGGGAACGAACTCAAAATGTAAAGTTTTGAGAAAACAGCATTTCAAAGTCCCATGGTGCTGTGAAAAATCCAATTAATACTCATTAATTTAAAACTTATAGTAGGCCTATAATATATACATTTATTTAAATAATATTTAAGTAATAGGAACCAAGTAACAAAAATTCATAACCAGTTACTTTAATATTTAAAATGTCAAATTAGGCGGACAATGAAGATACTGCTTTAGGGCCAATTTTATTTTTAATAATAAGTCCTATATAAATGATGAAATAACAATACCCATTATGATGTAACATTGGTTTTTGTTTCTGTGAAAAAAGTGTTCCTGCTGTGTTATTTACGACTTAAAATTTCGTTTGTGAAGCTCCATAAAACTGCAAATTTATATTTGTGTTTGTTGGCGACTCACAGTCAATTGAAGACACTGCAACAATCAGTACACATATGACATAGGCTATATTTCTAAGTAAAAATCACTAAAACCAAATATCCTGGACCTTTTTCAACATTCGACCATATGGAGTATACCAAATATAACCATTGAACTGAATATCCTGGACCCTTTTAAACATTACACTGTATGGATTGTATCAAATATAACCATTGAAGCAAATATTCTGGACCTTTTTCAACATTGGATCATATGGATTGTATCAAATGTCACCGTATTTTCCGTTTGTACCAAATGTCAATGGACCATTACTACTATTGAGCGATATGGATTGTACCAAATGTCCAATAATCATACATAGGCCTACATGCATATATACATACATACCCACATTCACTTTTATATATTAAGATTATACAATCTTGGGCCGTAATTAGAACTCTGCCTTAGACCTGCTTCAGTCTTACATTTTGATTCAATGTGGGGGATGGGGGAATATTATATCTTCTTGTATTGTGGCCATGACCGAATCATATTAATTTACTAAGTACTGTTGTGTGTAATTATGAGTTATGTGCGGCCAACTTTTCCAATGTCGGAATGTGTAAAAAATATGACGTTTGAGAAAAGGTAATCGTCGCCGCGCCTTGCGATCTGTAATTGATTTATTTTTTTTTTAAACGGACATCAGGACTTGAGAAAAGTGTAAGGCTGCACTTCTGTTGATAGTTTCAAGATACAGAAACATGGGGCACGAAGCTATTGTAAATTGAATCGTTTCATAAATCATGACATTGCAGGTGGCAGGTTGTCAGCGTCTCTCAAATGAGAGCTGCTCTCAGAACATGGACATGATTTTACACACAGATTTTCATGTCGTAGAACCCCACGTTTTGGTATTAAAAAAGGTTGTCTAAGTCTTCGAGTTGGAGGGTCATTCAAGTCCCGTTAAGTTTCGATTTCGTGACAATGGACGCGGATGCAAAGGCATTCAGTATCAATGTTTGAGACAATAATTATTTATTTAACGACACTTTGTACAATAGATGCCCATTATAAAAGTAATTCAAATTTACTTCTCTTGTACAAAACGATTAAATTGTAAATAAGTGACATTTCTCGCACCTTCCACAAAAAGTATGACATAGCATTATTTTATAATCTAACATTTGTTAGTAATGATATCAACTACTGACGTCAAAGGATCGAAAAACCAAAGCCCGCTCAGATCTAGTATGCTTATCTGAGCGTGTTCTGGCTTGGCTTGTTTTCTCGAGGGACGGACCCGAGACGGACCTTTACACTTAATCTAGCTTTGGCCCTTTGTGTGCCAAATATACAGAGTGAACCGTAAGTCATCATCATCATCATCACAATCATCATCATCATCATCATCATCATCATCATCATCATCATCATCAGCTTCAGGGCTTAAGCCATAACCGGTCTCATAAATTACAACTGCTGTATCCATCTCCTTCTCGGTCTGCCAACATTCCTTACACCTTTCGGTTTATAATTTAAAATTAATTTTGAAATGCGGTCATCTTCCATCCGTCCTACATGCTCCATCCAATCGTTTCCATATTGAGATATTGAACCGTAAGTAATGTGATTAATTATTTCAGGGGATTATTCTCTGAGATATTCCAAACAAAAAACTTTAATACAGTTTTCCTTGTTTTTGCTTCCTTTTCGAGATAAAAATGGTTTCATATTAAATATTTCATATTGTGTTTTGGGAAAGAAAATTATTTAATTTCCAATATGCTCACATTTACTTAACCTTGCTTTGGCCCTTTGTGTGCCATGTATTCAGGATGAACCGTAAATAATGTCAGTAATTATTTCAGAAGATTATTCTTTGAGATATTTCAAACAAAAAAAGATTAATAAAATTTTGCTCGTTTTTGCTTCCTTTTCGAGATAAAAATGGTTTTATATTAAAAATTTCATAGTGTGTTTTGGGAAAGCAATTGATTTAGTTCCAATATACTCAGTCACTTTAAGAGAGCATTGTATTATGATAATAAATGATTAAGAAGTTTTGTGCAGAAATTTGATCCGAACATTTCCGCAAAACTGTATAACTATTTCAATCATTAACTGTCATGATAAACTGCTCTGTTAAACTGACTGAGCATATTTGAAATTAAATCAAAGGCTTTCCCAAAACACGCTATGAAATGTTTGACATAAAACAATTTTTATCTCTAAAAGGAGCAAAAACAAAGATGACATGGGTGGCAATCATGAATCCGATGTCGACAGATAGGCCTTACTGTCTCTGCCCTAACAGAGTCAGGTCCCATCCTCAGACGAGTAGCTTGATAAGCCCTAGGACCCGGAACACCAACCCCTTCCTATATCAGCTCGGAAACTGTACTACCCTCAGATTTCACACCTATTTTTACTATTGCAGATGATAGATGAAATGAGGGAGAAGAGAAGAGTGTTGGTGGAATGATAGAGGAAAATGGGAGTATATCCTGAGAAAATCCTTGTGTAGGCTAACGTTTGTTTTATCCACCACAAATTCTAATATGATCTGATCGGAGATCGAACCCGAACGGCTTGGATGGAGTCACAGACTGTCCAGATGCTAGTCTGAGCAGGATAATTGACTACATGACGATAATGGAGGAATGGTAAAATAAGGCAACAGGATAAAGCGAAGAATTGTGAGAAAAATTTTGTCCCGGTTCCATATGATTGGCAACAAGCAGCTGAGTATTAAGTAGGACGACGGAAAGAACTCGGCCGTTGCCCTTTATAAGGTACTATTGGTAGCAGCCTAGAGAGACGAAGTATTTTACGAAGAATTCAGGCAATGGAGTCGGACATTGAACTAAGGACCTTTCGAATATTTAACAAACTCGTTACATCTCTGAGTAATCATGTTGTATCATATCCCATAAATCGTCATAAAAACGATGATATTGTGAGACCACCTGTCTAATAAAAAATGAATCAGTAGATTGTTTGTAATTAACCTTGATGAGGACATACAGTAGTATGTAAAGGTCCCAAATCTTTAACTAATACAATATGGCGAACGTAAAAACTTACGAAATATATGGAGCAATGAACAATATCATATAAGGTGAAAGTGAAATAATACCGCAGATTGAAAGGAACGATAGGGTTTACTTAAATGAATAGAAAACCTATATTATGTTTTGTGACTAAATGCATGGTTAATTAGAAATGTCAGAAGTTTTAGCAGTCTTGCAAACATCGCCGAAAACACACTGTTGTTTCTTCTCGTAACACAGATGCAAGAAGCGAACAAACTCAGGTCTCTCTTCCTACCTTCCACCCCCCCCCTTTTTGACTACAACGTTGTAATTTATTCACTTCGTTCAGTAGCTTGAAATTAGTGGTCCTTAAATTAAATTTCAACAAAAACCGTCCACGCAATTTAAATACGACAGAGGGATAAATGATTCTTTATTACATTTTCTATCGATATGAACAAAAACCACGATCCTCCTCGCAATAGTTTCCGAATAAGAGGGTGTTATACATTTGGAAAAAAAAAACATTTCTTTCTGAGGAAACTATAAACTTTCCACCAATATGGTATTACAGTTTTTTGTTCCATAAAACACGAGCTATTCTGTAGGGCTATTTCACTTCTACCTTTTACACCTATGTTCTTTCGGTTGCATACAGAGAAAAAACTCCAATCGTATATAGGTTTCTACAAATTACTGCTAATATTGTATCTGGCAACAACGATAAAACTCAACAATAAAATTAATTCCACTTTATAGAAAATGATGTGCGTACCTTAATCATACGTTCATTTTACCAAGTTCCTGAGTACTTAGAGTGTGTGGACTGCGACATCAGCTTTCGATCTTTAGATTCGTGGGCCCATTTATTTCATTTTATTCATAAGGGAATGAGGAAATGACAAACCATTATAGGTGGAATGGAGAACTCTGGACAAATCTTCCCCAAGACTGTTTCTTGACCATTAGAAATGTTACTTGGCATTTCCGAGATTTGAAGTTGAGTTTCGAACATAGAAAGTTAACATATTTCTACTGGGACTTTCTAATATTCTGGTGAGTTTGGCCGACGACAGGAGAGTTAAGACTTTCACAATGATTGTGTTCAGAGGAGCACTTTTGAATCCTTGCAGTATGTGTTCGCCTGCCCAGTTCTTTGGAGTATTCAGGCATAGGTGGCCCAATAAGAAGACCACCCTTCAGGTCTTGTCATATTCTGAAGACAGAACTTATGTGCAGTTCTGAAAATTCATAACTTTCTCATTCTTTGCTATAACAAAAATCGTGCTTATGAACAGCACTTATCTCAGACCTGCTGGGAATTGAATTCCGATCTCTTTCATGAGAAGCTGCAATTTCACTGTTGTGCGATTAGAGTAATTTCAAAGAGAAGAACTGTCAGTGAAGCCCATGTTGTAGCTGCCAAAGTAATAGCGACTCAGATTGAAGGTGGAAAGGGTTGACATCCGTGTTGAAGGCTTCTTGAGTAAGACATCTCGCAGAGGACAGGACCGTGAGACGGTGACACTGGTCTGCAGCTATCGACGATCAATCACAAAGTTGACTTGGAAAACCAATTATGGGCTACCGGGCAGCTACCGTGCGCGCGGGTGATGGATCGAGGCGGAGCCGCGGATTCTTGTCCGGCAGCGCGACACCTCGTTATCATGACGCACGTCCTAATGAGATGAAGGCGACAGCAAGGTGCTGCACAGACCCACGGGTCGAATGCTCGTGTTGCAGCCAAAACACCACAATCTTAATCAAAATTCTTAACTACGAAGATTTCATCTGTACTTAATATTTCTGGATATTATTTGCCACATCTTTCATCATTGTTACATTCCAATGGTTCTTACTCTGTTTAGAATGCACCACAAATTCAAGGTTTATTGTCCTTATCGGTGAAACTGCTGAGAAGTCCAAGAATCTGCAATGAAATTGTCTGGCATTCGCCTTACAGTTGGAGAAGATTCTGAAGAAACCCACAAGGTCACAACATCAAGCAGGATTCGAACCCGCGCTCGAACGCAACCTCTCATCTCGAGTTCACCCTAGTGCGTCTGAGTTAAATTGATAGCTGCATTCAATTGTTAGTTTAACTATTTTTTAGTCATTTTCCAAGAACAGAAAAGTTGTGTAGTTTCCAGTGAACAGGTATCTTGGAAAGTCTCTGAATCACATAATACGCTACAGAGTTTCTATAACAGCTAAACTTCACGTACTACGCTACAGAGGTTTTGTGCCAGACTATCCTCTATTTGAAATTCGAAATGGTAGCTTGCAAAGTCTCTGAATTACACAATATGCTACACAGGTTCTGTGCCAGCTTAAAATATTGTACATACTACACTACAGAGGTTAGATTAATCTTAATTGAAACGTTGGACCGGTATATTGCAAAAGTCTATAAATCACATAATATCGTTCAGAGGTTCAATACCAGTTTAACTTTACATACTATGCAACTCAGATTTTGTGCTAGACTAAGTTCAATTTACTCGTATGTATGTATGTATGTATGTATGTATGTATGTATGTATGTATGTATGTATGTATGTATGTATGTATGTATGTATGTATTTATGTATGTATGTATGTATGTATGTATGTATGTATGTATGTATGTATGTATGTATGTATGTATGCATGTACGAATATGTGTAAGCATGTACAGTTGTCCAAAAAAGGAATGAATGGCTCTTGGTGATGCAAAATTCTTAAGTCCTATAGCGCGGTTCACACGATATCGACGTAACCATGCAAGAAGACATTTGGCAATGCATGCCTATTTTCACCCTGGTTATCTGTCCATTTCTGGTACAGGTTCCTGATTACGTCCCACTATACTATTTCGTGAAAGTATGGAAGAAACCGTGTGGCAAAATGTCACTTATCGTAGGAGAAAGAAACAATGTTAATGTGAAATGATAAATATAAAGCAATGACAAAGACCACGAGAAAGATAACAAGGACACGAAAGGACAAAGATGAGGATCACGATAACGATCACGACAAGAACCGGACCATGATATGACTATCAGAAAGAGAACAAGACCCACGACTTGGACGCAAGAATTGCGATAAGGTCCACGACATGGACCATACATAGTATGGATCATAAGTGCCACAAAAGGACCACGATAAGAACCAAGATCACAATAAGGACAATGATAAATACAACAAATACCACGATATATACCATGACAAAGACAACACATACCACAATAAGAACCATGACAAATACAACAAATACCACGATAAGGAACATGACAAATACAACAAATACCACGATAAGGACCATGACAAATGCAACAAATACCATGATAAGGACCATAATAAACACAACAAATACCACGATAAGGACCATGACAAATACTACAAATACCACGATAAGCACCATAACAATATGAAACAAATATACGAAAAGGACCATGAAGAAGACAAGGATCATGATAAGGAACATATCAAAGACAAACAAGGACCACTAATAGGATAATGGACACGGAAATGGCAAATACAAAGCTCACGATAAGGATCACGATAATGACCACGACTTGATTTACGATAAGGATCACAAGGACTACGAAAGCACCATGATAAGTACCATTACTAACAAAATAAGGAACATGGTAGGACAAGGATAAAACTTAGACAAGGGCAACGAAATTTACAACGATAAGGATCACGATATGTGCCACGACAAGAACCACGAAGATTACAATAAAGACCACAACAAGGGCAATAACATTGACCACGATAAGAATCACGACATGGACCACTTCAAGGACAATTAAAATGATCACGATAAGAATCACTACAAGAACAATGGCAATAACAATGATAAGGAATGATCACGACAAGACAAGAACAAAATAAACGACGGAGAACACAGTAAGATCACGGCATCTACTACGACAAGCACCAGGATAAAAATCACATTAAGGACCTCGGACCAGGATAACGATTACATGGACCACAACAAAGTTCAGGATAAGGACTATGCCATGAGCCGCGATAACGATGACGACAAAGACAAAGAAAAGACCACAATAAAGATAGTGATAAGAAACAAGAAGACGATAAGAACCAAGACCACAATAAGGACTAAGACCATAAGGACCAAGACCACGATAAGGAACAAGATTACAATAAGGAACAAGACTAAATTAAGGATCAAGATCAAATATTAAGATAAGGATTATGACAAAGACAAGAAGAACGATAAGGACCATTAAAATGAAAAAAGTGATAAGGGCTACAACAAATAGAACAAGGATCATGATAAGAAATATGACAAAGACAAGAACCACTGTAAGGTCCATCAAAGGACAAGGACAAGAAACAAAATAAGGATCATCACATGGACCACGACAAGCACCACGACAAGGATCACGATAAGGAATACGACTGGAGTAGGATGAGGATCACAACAAGGACCACGAAAGGATCACGTTGAGCCCACTAAATCACCATAATAAGGACCACGACAAAGATAACAAGAACTATGATAATAACCACGACAAGTATAAGACAAAGACAATGACAATGACAAGAACCAGGATAAGGATCACGATATGGGCCACGATAAACACAATGATAAGGGTCGCATTAATAACGACTTAGACCACAACAATGACCATGGAGAGGACCAGGACATGGAACAGGACTTAGACGACAATAAGTACGATAAGCTTCACGAGAAGGACCAGGACTACGATAAGGACTATGAAAAAACAAAAAGGATCACAATAATAACCATGACAAAGACAAAAACCATTATAAAAACCACTACAAAGACAAGAATACAGACAAGATAAACGACATGGATCATCATACGAAACACATGGATCACGACAAGTAACGCGATAAGGATCATGAGAAGCACCAAAGCGACGATAAGGACCATAAAAAAGACGATAAAAACCATGAGAAGGACCTGGACAAAGACAACGAGTCACAATAAGGAATATGACAAAGACAAGGACTACGATAAGCACCATAACAAAGGCAAGAACCACGGTAAGGGTCATGACAAAGACAACAAGGACCACTATATCGATCATGACAAGCGTAATGACTGAGACCACGATTAGGATCACGAAATGGACCACGAAAAGCACCGCGAAAATAAGCACGAAAAGTACTACGATATGAACGACATGGATCACGATAAGGATTACAAGGACCATGATAAGGACAACGATAAGGACAAAGGTCACGATAAGGACCATGATAAGGACAACATATACCACAATAAGGCACATGACAAAGACAACAAGAACCATGATAAGGAACATGACAAATCAACAAGGACCACTATAAGATAACAAAGACAAGTAACACGATGAGTCTCACGATATGGACCACGACAAGCAAGGATCACGATAAGGTCCACGACATGGACGACGAAGGGACTACGATAAGAACTATGATAATTACTAGGATAAAGACAATGAGGTGCATGATAATGTTCACAAAGACAATACAAAGACAAGGACAACGGGTGAAACTATAATAAGGACCAAGACATTGGCCACGATAAACGGCACATAAGGAACACCGTAAGGACCACGATATGGGTCACGACCACGACCGGATAAGTACCGTGAAAAACATAAGGACAACGGCACGGACAAATACAACTGCCACGACAAGGATCATGATATGAACCACGACAAGCACCACGATAAGAATCACAACTAAGACCAAGACCACGATAAGGACCATAACAAACGCAACAATAACCATGATTCAAAAAGTACCATGATAAGGACCACAATAAAGACAACAAAAATCGCGATAAGAACCATGACGAAGATCACGACAAAGTCAACAAGGATAAAGGTTAGGACTATGACAGAGACAACAAGGACCACGATGATCACCATGATGAGGTCAACTAGAAGGACCCGATAAGGCTTACAACAATAACGACAATGACCAAGATATGATGCAAGGCAGTGATCACGACATGAACCACAACAAGCATCATTGTTTTGTTGTGTTCTTTATCGTGAATGTCATGGTTTCTAACATGATTGGTGTTTTGGTCCTTGTCTTGATATAACATTGTTTTTTCAGTATTTCGAAACGACACCTGTCTGCCATGAGACCAAACGGCTGGATAAACACTTGTGTCGCCACTCCTGTCGGTGGCCCATACACTTAATATTCATATTATGTAATTATTATTGCTATTTAAAATCAGTTTCGTAACGCTTGTTAAAAAATACAAAATTTCATTGTTATTATTTTTAAAATTACTTCATGTACAATGACATATTACGTTCTAAATTATAATTATTTGTTAAAATATGTTTTAGTCAAGCATTTTTTTAAATATATTTTTCATAATTAACGCATTCATTAATTTTTATATTATAATTTTTAATTTTCTATTGTCTGTGATCATTAACACTTATCGAAAACAAGTCTCTCTGTGCTCGCGATCAGCCACTTAATACCAGAAATCTGTAAGACGTTATTAAGGAAATAAAAAAAATACGCGGGTATATAACTCGAACCTGCTACCTTTCGCGCGACACGAAAAAGCTTCAGCCAACTGAGCTATTGAGACATGTCGATCTTGCCATGAAGGCCAAAATTTCGATGTTATTGCACGATTTTTATATAATATTTATCTATTTTTACAACACATTTACTTATATATTTTTTGCAGTTTTCAAGTGAGTTTCGGAACTATTTCAAACAGCAAACCAAATATATTGATTTTAAATAAGTGAATTACGCGTCATATTATGTATCTGGGCTCCGATCTTCCGATCATGAGCAGTGTCTTGTATCTGGACTTAAGAATATTCCATCGTCTCATTCCTTTTCAGGAGAACTGTACATATCTGTGCTGTTCCTATTCAACAATAATCTTAATTAGGTGAATTATCAAGCTTCTTATTTGTAGGCCTATGTACACAGTGGCACAGTCATTTCCTTAAAAAAAATCTCCGTGTTTCTCGATGTTCTTGGAATTATGCCGCATAGTTATTGCTGTAAAGTGAAGTGTGTGTAACGCGATATATGCAACTTCTTAGTATACAATTCACCATACAGTAATTTCCAAGATTCCTAAACAGTATAGACACAGAAGGTAAAGTAGCACTTGAATATTATTGTAAGTCTACATACCAATAATATCCTAAAATGAGGCAGTAGTGCAAGTGAACAGCTTCAAATACTTGGGATGTACTATAAACAGTAACATGAGCTGCCGCCAAGAAGTCAAAAGGAGGATAGCAATGGTAAACAAAGCTTTTAATAGAAAAAGAAGTATCTAAAGAACAGATTAGTGAAATACTTTGTATGAAGTGAGGCATTGTATGGGACAGAAACATGGACATTACGACGAAGTGAAGAGAAACGAATAAAAGCAATTGCAATGTGAATATGGAGAAGGATGGAGCGTGTGAAGTGGACAGACAGAATAATAAATGAAGCTGTGTTGGAAAGAGTGGATGAAGAAAGAATGATGCTAAAACTGATCAGAGGAAAAGGAATTGGTTGAGTCACTGACTGAGAAGAAACTGCCTACTGAAGGATGCATGGAAGGAATGGTGAACGGGAGAAGAGTTCGGGTCAGAAGAAGATGTCAGATGATAGACGATATTAAGATATATGGATCATATGCGGAGACTAAGAGGAAGGCAGAAAATAGGAAAGATGGAAAATTGCTGGGTTTGCAGTGAAAGACGTGCGCTTGGGTAGAACACTGAATGATGTTGATAGCGATAGTTTGAAGATTGCACTCAATTTCTAAGCAACTGTCTGTTTTTGGAGGGGTGATTGGGACATCCTGAGGCTGGAATTCAGACTTCATATTAAAAGGACAGACATCAAGCACAATCCGTATTCGTCTGATGACAACGTGACACTACGAACCAGGCAGCTATAAACAACTTGAACCTCCGAGAGACGTGTTACTGTGGGTACAGCAGTAGCATCCAGCTTCCTTTTTAACACTAATATTTCTGAGGTTCATTTTAAACCACAGAAAATTGTAGGTAATAAATCAGAAGTGAAATGAAAAGTAAGGTGTTAGAGAAAAAATCAAAGTCATATTACAGTATAAATAAATTTGGAAATGTCGTTATGTTGTATAAAATAAATTATTCATTGATATAAAATTATCTGAAATGTGGGAAACAAAACTATTTCATACATTGTATAAAGACATGTTTTGTTCAATAATAATAATAATAATAATAATAATAATAATAATAATAATAATAATATTCTTTTCACTCATAGTTTTCTGCCCAACGGTAGGTATTTCACTGCAAACCCAGCATTTTCCAATCTATGCTATTTTCATTTTCTGCTTTACTAATGGCCTCCGCATATGATCCATATACCTCAATGTCATCTATCATCTCATATATTTTTCTGTCCCGAACTCTTCTCCCGTTCACCACTCCATCCAGTGCATTCTTCGGCAGACAGTTTCTTCTCAGCCAGTAACACAACCATTTTCTTTTTCTCTTCGTGATCAATTTCAGCATCATTCTTTCTTTACCCACTCTTTCCAACACAGCTTCATATCTTAGTCTGTCTGTCCATTTCACACACCCAATTCTTCTTCATATCCTCATTTCAAACGCTTCTAATTGTCTCTTTTGACTTCGTCGTAATGTCCATGTTTCTGCACTATACAATGTCACACTCCTCACAAATAATTTCACTAGTCTCTTCTTTAGTTCTTTTTCCAGAGATCCGCAGAAAATGCTCCTTTTTCTATTAAAAGCTTCCTTGGCCATTGCTATCCTCCTTCTAACTTTCTGGCAGCAGCTTATGTTACTGCTTATAGTACACCTCAAGTACTTGTACTGTCCACTTGCTCTACTACCTCATTTAGAATTTGCGCGTTTACCTTTTTTATTTTTCTTCCTATGTCCAAGGATTTCGTCTTGCTTCCATTTATCTTCATCCCATAATAATCATAGCTGTCATTTAGCTCAAGTAGTATATCCCTTTGTATCGTCTCATCTTCTGCTAACAACCCCATATCATTATCAAATCTTATGCACTTTATTCTTCCTCCTCCCACTATCACCCCTCCCATGTTCTGGAAACAGTTCTTCATTAAATCTTCCAAGTAGATGTTGAACAGGGTAGGTGATAAAGGGCATCCTTGTCGTACTCCTCTCCCTATCTCACTTCCTTCTGACATTTCTTCTTCTATTCTTACTTCGACTCGTTTCATATAAAGGTTAAAGATCTCTTTCCAATCCACACCAATTTATTATGTCACGTTTGCAGTTTTTCTTGAGAAAGATAAATACGTTAGCTTCCCGTTACTTTCCGCACACCACTCTCTCTTCCGCAACTTGTCAGACGCATCCTATGAATTAATATATCAATTAGTCTCCCGAACCCAACACCAATTAAAAATAATAAAAATTATAATAATATACTAATAGAGCTTTCAACGACGAAAAGTATTGTGTATCCCTCCCCCCAATCGTGTTGTGCGCAATTTATGAACGGGTTGAGTCAGACATCCTGTACAGTCAAAATGGACGGGCTCTTGAGTAGAAATTCCAACACATAAAATGACTGCTCGCGTTTATTGAACGCCCTATTTGCTACTACTGTCTCCTAGCGGCAATCTACGGCAATTATGAGAGCGGGTTTTTTCTTTAATCTCTCAATCGGCTTAAGCATTGCCGTTATCCGTTGCGTAGTTTATTTCTGGTGAATTTTTTTAATGTTTCACGGACTTAAGAAAGACGGTGTATAATAGCTATATACCCTATATAACAGAAATTATTTGAAATTTATTACATAATCAAATAAGACTAAGAGTATGGCGATTAAACCCGGCATTGAAAGAATGGAATGACCACGGACGACGACTGCTCCCATCCGAAAGACTATTTCTCCCACCGAAACGAATGTGCAAACTACCACCCACAGGAGACAAACCTCCTCTCCATTCCATTTTAGAACAACCATCTGACAGAAATGAAACGAAAACGAGTACAATGGGAAGATTTGGTTGGCAGCAGACTCCTGTATCGGATCCGTCGTTCTCGGATAAGCGCCTGGTGAGTAGACTGCTGGGGGAGGGGTAATATTGAAGGTAGATTCTTTGGTACCGCGTTTAGATAGTGGGATTAGAATTAATGGGTTCGTATTTAGATATTACAGTGGACGGCATCTGCATGGGATGGGGTTATACGGAGCCCCTTCTGCGACAACGGGGACTCGTAGAATGGCGTGCAAATACCGTAAGGGTAAGTGAAGGTGATAATGCTAGCGAAATAGACATTGTTGCGTACAACAACACCATGCTGCCACTTTAAATCGTGTAATTGCTTCTGCCGGATTTCGTATTTTCAAAAAATATATTTTGTCAATATGACAATTTGACATCAACTAAATTCCAGATACTAATTTTAATTTGATTAACTTTGGATTTTGTAACATAACTGTTCTGTATCAGAACCCTCGCAGTCACTCTATTTAACATTTTAACGCATCTTTCTCTCTACGCATGTATTGTGCACGCGTCTGTTTTGCGCTCATGCCAAAGCGCCAACATATTTTAAATAGATAGCAACTTCGCCATGTAATATAGTAGCTAAGCATTTTTTTATTTTGTCATTTAGCGACGCTGTATCAACTACTGGGTTATTTGGCGTCGATGGACTTCTCACGATAGCGAGATGGTATTTGGCGAGACGAGGCCGAGGATTCGCCATGGATTACCTGACATTCGTCTTACAGTTGGGAATAACCTCGAAAAGAAAACCCAACCAGGTAATCAGCCAAGCGGGAATCGAACCCAAGCCCGAGCGCAACTCCGATTCAGCAGGCTAATGCGCTACTGCCTGAGCTATATGGGTGGCTTGTAAACTCTTCGAAGTATTCTCTGTTATGTACCTACATATAAGGCCACCCCTTGTGTATAAGAACACACCCGTTCACATTGTTGAATTTCTGTCATTTCCATATCATCCAAGGTCGGATTTCAGTTCCAAAAATGATTTCATTTGTTATATTACTGTAGGTCGAATATAAACGTTATATGTAAAAAATGATGTTGATTACGATAATTATATTATTATTATTATTATTATTATTATTATTATTATTATTATTATTATTATTATTATTATTATTACCAGAGAGAGCATTTGGTTTACGTAAACTGTTGAGTTAACTGCTACATGCACTATATCGTAATGTATTAGGGAGCAAGGAAAGGAGGGGGTGAATGTCATCGTGTCGCTACAATAATGACGACTAGAGTACAGTTCCTGCAGCAAATTATCTTTACTATTCAGTAATTTCACTTTGTAATATTAAATAACCTATTGTTTATATTGTACAGTACATTTAATTACAACATACATAACTTAGTTCTTTGTTACATGATATTAATGTAGCTACATAAGAACAATATATTGTATATAAATACAACAACATAGAAAACATAGTATTTTATTTTGTAGTACTTTGCTCTTCTTCATGACTACATATTTTGTTACAGTGCATGACGATATACTTTTCTGCTTTCATTTCGTCAGACCACAATAATCGCATCGATTTTTCAAACACAGCTTTTCTGCTTTCATTTCGTCAGACCACAATAATCGCATTAATTTTTCAAACAGAGCTGCAACGGTAACATGATTTACTTTTTCTAGCTCTTCGGATGTCAATAGAAACATTTTGCCCACACCTTCAGTTTGAAGTGCCCCAACAATAACATTAGCCATGGATCTGTTTGTAATATTTGTTGTTTCGTCTATAGATACCCACAATTTTTCATCTTTCAAGGTTTCTCTAATTTCACGTAAGACATCTTCATAACATTTTGCTAAATAGCCCGTACGCATAGTAGATTGTCGGGGTAGTGTTCTACCCGTATATTTTTGCAAAAATGATCTGACACATGGGTGTTTCAGTTTTTTAAATGGAATATTTGCCCTAACGAACATGTGGCCCAAGGCTTGGTAAAAATCACATTCCATATTTGAACTCGTGGGAATAGCTTCAACTTTCTTCAAATTCAACAACTTAAAACATTCCTTGTGTCTTTTAGAGTTGTAGTGTTTTTGTATATGGTGTCTCTTGTTCCCCAGTAGATCGACTTTACATACCATGCATGTAAGTTTTTCACCATCCGTGGGAAAGTGCTGCGATCCGAACTCGTCAACAAATCGCTGCAATTGTACATGCCGAGGCTTCTTTTTTTCCGCATATCGTAAACTATGTTTTAATGTAAAGGCAAATAAATGCTTTGCACTTACGGTAAACACAAGTAGAACTAATTAGAAGGACTGCGATAGGAAAAAAGTAAATACAGGAAATAGTGTAGAAGGACCAATAAAGAAGAATATGAAGAAGACAAGAAATTCAAATACGCCAGGAAATGCACAAGTATTGAAAACTATCTAAGACAGCACACATAACATCAGACTGTACCTTGTAGGTAAGACCCCTTCCTTCACCTCGTGACGTAGTCAAAGCTCTCGGTATAGTAAACTTGTGTCCACTGATAACGTGCCCCATCTGCTCTCTTTGATTATTACTAAATGTCAGAACGAATTTATTTTTGGTGACTATTACACTTTTACTACGTCATACTACTTTTGACCAATAAAACGGTACGAAAGGACATGTTTCAACAAATCACGGCTGTTTATTCTACAGTTGTATCACTTCCCTAGCATTTGTTTATTTTTTATCCTTTCCCTAGCATTTGTTTATTTTTATCCGTTCCCTAGCATTTGTTTATTTTATCACTTCCCTAGCATTTGTTTCTTTATTTTCCAACATTTCAAACTGAAAATTCTTTACGGTACTATAAAACATGCTTTGCGATCGTCATTTATTTATCGCATAGATAATCGACTGAAAATGGCGGCTCCGTTCAAACGTTTTGGTGAAGCTAACGTTAGTGAAATAGAATTTAAGTAAGTGAATTAATATTTTCTTGTATTAGAGTGTTTATTTCTTCTAATCTTTATATATTTTCTTCTAAACGTGTAATAGTCAATTAAATTCCACTCGAGTTTTGATTTTCTCTAGATAAATCAAAACCTCTAGTGAGATTACTGTTGATAAACATCTCATAGGTAAAAATAAATTGTTAATGCTTTTACCAATCACTTCAAATCTGATCAGATAGTACATAACCTTGCTCATGGAAACAATATTACGGATAATCAGGCTGTTCACCTGTAGGGTAAACTTTGGTAATTTCGTGGCAGTGGTTATTTCGTGATATTTTTTCCTGGCTCTTTCGTGAACTAACCAATGGTGTTACGAGATTCAAATTTCCGCCAAGGGATTGCATATATTGTCCGGTTTCCAGAAACATACAGCAACGCCTTGTGACTATTGTAGCTGCTTCAGTGAGCTTTTGTGTTTGGAAAAAGCAAGTTAGAGTCGATTTTTAGGCGTACAAATTTTGAGGTACTTTATAATTGCATTACAGACTTATTACTGAACGTAAGCATGTGACATTTGGTACAATAATTTATTATATGTTAATTAAATTTTAGAAAATATTTTTGAAATTATAGATACACCTGTAGTCGCCATATAGGCCTAGCTTTACTGATAGAAATCTTAGCTGTTTGAGGAGACATTGTGTTGAGCATCACGGTTAAGAAAGCTTTGCGCCAGATGGACTCCGAGGATGTTGACAAAAGTCCACAAAGAAACTCGAGAAACAGTGCGCAGTGAACTTTTGGACCAATATGCGAATGGTGGAGATGACTTACTTGCAAGAAATGTGACAGGAGATGAAACATGTCTCCACCACTTTCAACCGGAGACAAAGAGGCAGACATGGAGTGGCATCATGCAAAGTCACCAAAAAAATAGAAATTCAAAACTGTGCCTTCGCCGGGAAAAGTTATGGCTACTGCATTTTTCGATTCAGAAGGAATCTTGCTTGTGGACATCATACCACACGGAACCACCATTAATTGTGAGGCATATGCGGGAACTCTCAAGAAACTTCAAGCCCAAATGAGTCGTGTTCGGGAGAAGCAGGATGTTCTGCTATTGCACGACAACGCACGGTCACATGTCAGTCACAAGACCACAGACCAGATCAGAATACTCGGATAGACAACACTGAAACACTCACCTTACAGTACTGATCTGGAACCATGCGATTACCACTTCTTTGGTAAATTGAAGGATCCCTTCGCGGAACGAGGTTAGAAGATGATTCCCTCGTGCACGCTACTAAATAGTGGCTCAGACGTGTTGATCCAGACTTTTACCGTGCTGGTCTACAGGCCCTCGTTCCTAGGTGGCGTAAGGCAGTTGAAAGGGACGGGGATTATGTGGAAAAATGACATTTTGTTTCTGAAGGATGTATCTACATTCTGTGAAAATAGCAAAGCTGTAGGATAATAACGTAATTTTTAAATAAATGTTGTGCATTACTTTTGTAGTGACTCTCGTAATATATAGTAAAGTCCGTAATAAAAGTGTTCACCCTTTCATGGCAAAGAAGATCCCTTTTCAATTTCAATTATTATTTTGATTTCATTAATATTATGTGTTGATATGTATTTCTATGTTTTCTTGCTATGAATATTAGCCGGAATTACTATGTTTGAAGTATTGTAACAATAAATGATAATTTCATTTGACTTTAATGAATTTTTCCACATTTCTTTTATCTCTCACGAAATTATCAATGTAATATCACGAAATAACCAACCTACTAGCTTACGTTATAAAAGTGATTTTTGGAAATTGTTCAAAAACGTATCCAAACTTTTATGTCTCCAGATTTGTACAGCACATTATCGTCTCTTTGATGGAAAAATCGGAATAAGAAAATATTTACACATTTGCATTTAAATTCATTTTCATGAAATTATCACGAAATTATCAATGTTTACCCTACTTCTTGTAATAGAAGATGATATTCGGAAGGCAATTAAGAATCAAACCAAGAAAAAACAGTCGGTACTGATGATATTGCAAATTTCATAATGGAAGAGTGCTCTGAAATATTGCTGTGTTAACCCATATATTTAACTGTAGTCTGAGAAACGGCGAATTTCCTTCAATAAGGAAACAAGCAGCAATAATTATTCCTGCATTCAAAAATAACAAAAGCAATTATGTTTTAAATTGCAAACCGATATCTATTTTCAATAACTTCTCAAACATATTTGAAACCATTATTTACAAACACATTTCCTTTCCAAACTTAGTTCAACACAACATCGTTTTACTAAATCTAAATCCACAGCAACTAATCTACTCACATATCCAGATCAAATTGTAGGCCTACCAGTAATTGAAACGAGAGAACAAACGAATTCAATACACAATTTAGATTTCAGCAAAGCGTTCGATGAAATTCCACATAATATTTTACTTCGTAAGATAGGAAGCTCCGGTGTTTCTGTAAGTTACGTAAATTAGTTTGAAAACCATTTAAGTAAGAAACAATCATTTGTACGTCTGTTGTACAAACTCTCTGATCCATATAGTTTGAATTGTGGTTTGCTGCAGTGCTCTACTTTGTTGTTGTTGTTTAGTCAACTGTACAAAGAAAGGTCTGAACCTCACAGTGATAACAAGAAGACACCAGTTATGAGGCAACTAGGCAAAGAGAAATGGAGTAGGGTGGCCAGTTCCTTTTCCCCTCAATTGCATACATCGCCGACTAGATACATATTACTCTAGGCAGACTTCACATGTACACAAACATTCTTTCTCTGACATATCGTCAAGTGACATGTATCTACTGCCTGATGGTAGATGTACGTATCAACCAGAACTCAATCAAAGGATGCTGTGCTTTAATGCCTTTTATTTTTATGATCTTCATTGCTGATAAACGTAAGAACAAGGAAAAGTTCTGAATGTCTATTATTCGCCGATGATTTAAAAATCTTGCGAACACTCAAAAGTATTACTGGCTGTCAATCTCTTGACGCAATTGCAAAGTGGTCTGAAAACAAAGATATGAAAATTAACGTTTCCAAGACTAAAGTCATAATCTTATCGAGGAAAACTTATTTTATAAAATTCAACCATTATTCAAATAGCCATAACATTAAAATTAACATAACAAATAATGTAAAAGACCTTGAAGTATTCATTGACAGTAAACAATTGGTATTTTTAGAATCATGTAGATTATATTATCTGGAATAATCAAGAGAGGAGGAGTGAAAGCTAATATTATCCTTTTAAAATTGTATAACGTATTGGCTGTTGGATACTTCTTTATATTTCTGAATGTTGGACTATGACAAAAAGTAGTATGAACAGAACTAGAAATATCTGATATTAAATTGCTAAGAAATATAGCAGACAAAAACGAAATTAAAATATCAGAGTAGAACTAGTTATATTACGAATGGATAAAAAAAACTGGCTGGATCATATTAACAGAATTTAAGACAATCTGATGCCAGAACAAAATATGTTCAAATACAAATTTAAATAAAAGGGCCAAAAACGGTAGGTAGAATAGACCAATTCATGACGCTGAAACCAGCTTTACAGGCTTTAAGCTGAAAGATGGTGGTGGTGGTGGTGGTGGTGGTGGTGGTGGTGGTGGTGGTGGTGGTGGTGGTGGAGGTGGTGGTGGTGGTGGTGGTGGTGGTGGTGGTGGTGGTGGTGGTGGTGGTGGTGGTGAATTATGACAGGTGAAATGGATGAACTTCCAGATTTACTTTCCGAAATTTTGGAAGAAAAGTTATAACAAATCTCACGAGCGTCCGTAGAAGCATTCTCGCAGAAAGGTAACACGACTTCAAATTTCGACAGAATGTGTTCAACTTTTCTGAAAGCGTCGTGGCAAAGAAGAGCGTTAAATTATTTATGAAACATCTGGTAGTAATCCTTCACTTTAAATGAGTAATACAGACTATACGCATTCTTCGTGAACATAGGAAGGCAGCTCCTAATTTTGAAATCTATTTTCCTGGCTAGCGTTTACCCGACCCGACCTTGCCAGGCGATCTCTTACGAATAAATTTCCATATGGGACTCATGCAGCCACTTCCCTCCCAGCCACAATGAGGGGGTGATACACATTAATAAGAAACAAATAAAATGCGCCCGCCTCCTAAGTGGTATCATTATATGCCTTTACTTAAATATTGCAGCACAATGGATCGTTATGTTATTTTAATAAAACAATGCCGGAAATTAGGCCCGTCCAATCAAGTGACGGCCTATAGATTGCTCCCATCTGTTGTTTCGTGGAATCCAGATCGAGGCGCGCCACCTGGTGCTACATATAACTTATGTATGCCTTTACTAGAATTACCTTGCCTTTGTGTGTTCGTTTGGGAAAACTCGTCCGTCCCTTCTGAGAGATGATACAGTGTTTGCGTATACTGGTACACCACTGGGAGTGGTAAAATACTTTCTAAACTTGGCATTAGCTTAATTGTAGAAGGTTGTGTGTGCACCTGAATTCCTCTACAAGTCTAGATATTACAACGATGAGAAAATATTATTTATTTTCGTCATATAACCTCCTATTTTCTAGTCCGGAATCAATTCTTCAGTCGACTCCTACAAAGTTCTACCTGTCAGAGAGAGATATGACTTCTCTGTTATTATTATTATTATTATTATTATTATTATTATTATTATTATTATTATTATTAATCTATTATTATCATCACCATCATCTTCTCATTTTCCACTTTCCAGGTGGGTAACTTTAGGTGCTGGACCCCGGACTCATTTCACCGGCATTATCACCTTCATTTCATTCAGACGCTGAATAACCTTGATGTTGATAAAGCGTCGTAAAATAACGCAATAAAATAAATCCAGTTTCCTTTCAAGGTTTAGGTTACGAACTTATTCCGGTTTCACAGGCTGAGACACCTCTTCTGAAGTCTTCCTATGTCTATTTCTTTCTGTTTTGTGATTTTCAGTCTGGTTTATAGCATATTATACACATGACATTTCTAATTATTCCTTTCTTTCTCTATTTTTCAAAATAATAGGAATATTTAATCAAACCTAATATCTTCGTTTCTTACGTGACCCTGAAACTGTAGTCTCTGGCGTAGGTTAGAAATATTGTATATTATTATTATTATTATTATTATTATTATTATTATTATTATTATTATTATTTAATTTCAGTAGCATATTATTTGCTATGGATATATTCAAGAAACAACATGTAAGTCATAAGTCACAATATCTGCTACAAATAATAAAATACAGTATATTATTATACAAATAAATACGTACATAAAAGTACAATAACAGACAAAATCAGAACAAATTAAATTAATCTGATTAAGCTGATAATATTCACTTATAGAGTAGAAATTATTATCAGAAACCCATTTATATATTTCTGTTATTTACTTATTGTTATGTTATTTATTTTCTTATATATCTGTGTTGTGCTACAGCGCTGAACGATTATATTATGAACTCTCTGTGGTAATTTACTAAACACAGAAATAACAACAGAATTAGGCCTATTCATTTTTGGGTTTGGAAAATCTTACATGAGGTTCAACAAGATAATAATTGTGTCTAGTTGGATAACTATGAGTAACAGACATGACATTAAAACTACTATGATTCTTCTTGATGAGTAAAAAACACCTATAAGTATAAACGCTGAATACAGTAAGATACCTTTCTTTGTAACTAAAAGTGAACATTATATGATGAACTGGCTAATATTCATTGATTGTAATTTTAAAATCTTGGGAAACTCCAGTATCATTGTCCCAAATTGTTATATCATAAGTTATTACAGAATTAAGAAAGGCAAAATAAGTACTTTTAAGATAATGTTTATGTACTAGAGATCTTAAATGTCTTAACAATTAACTCTTGATAATCTAGAACAAACAACATCTATACGAAGTTGTTATGTTAGGTTATAATAAACATGATTGCCTAACATATTTTACATGTAACTTCGCCATATCCTCAATATCATTTTTAGTGTAGGCACAAACAGTTTCGGATTTCTATATTTTGTTGAAACCCTTGTACATAGGTACCCAAGTTTCATATCCAAACAACGACACTGGAATTTCCATTAATTTACAAAACTTAATTTGTATCTCTTTTAATCTTCTCCTTTTTAAAGTGTTTAAAATTTGTCCATACATTTCTTGGAATTTGCCCAATTTTCTAACAATATGCTTGCAAAAGTATATATTTGTAATACCTCTCCTAAATACTGAGAATGACTTAACTTGCTCTACGATTTGATTAGCTATTAAAATTTTAGTTCTTACTGGACAGTTAACTTTAAATGTCATTACTTTCGTTTTATTGCTGTTTTCTTGTTATATGGTTTAACATTTCCTCATAGTTTATATAATTTTCTCTGTACATCATTTTAACCTTATTGAATAACTGCAATTAGGTTGAACCGTGAGTAATGTCATTAATTTCAGGGGGTTATTCTTTGAGATATTTCAAACAAAAAAGTTGAATACAATTTTGCTCGTTTTCACTTTCTTTCCGAGATAAAAATTGTTTTGTATTAAACATTTCTCAGCGTGTTGAGGGAAAATCATTGATTTAACTCCCAATATGCTCAGTCAATTCAAGAGAGCAGAGTATTATGACAATGAATGATCGAAAGAATTTTAGTTTGTCCTTTAAATGTGCATAAATTTGCTTCGAACAAATGTAAATTTTCGTTTTGAAAAGAAATTTTAAAATGTTACAGGTAAATCCAGTGATGGGGCTGCCTGAGAAGAACAGCGTAGTACACATGGCAGGATCACAAGACAATTATATTTTATCAGAGCTCGAGGGCAAACCTGTACTTGACAAAATAGATCAATATAGGAAGAACTGGAGACCACATGTGGAAAGACTGGAGAGGAATAGATTACAATTTGATTTCTAAATATCAACCAACAAGAAACGGACCCAAGGTCGTTCGCTTAGAATAATTCTAGATGAACAATGAGACTACAGCAGGTCACTGGACCTAAATCCTTGATTATTTTATGACGATGATGATGATAATGATGATAGTACATATATCCTGTTTTAAGTACGTGCAAAGCCAATAAATATTGCATACCGCTTTCGTGAAGTGGATATTCTGCAATTCTCAATACAGAAGATGAACTAACAGTAGGCCTATATGAGAGTATCCGTCACCATCATGTAAAAAGACAACCATTTATTGATTAATGTAAAATTATTGCACAATGGAAATGAGATATTTTCGATCTCGCATTTCTATGCCGTCCACACAAAGAAACGTTTGTAAATATTAAAAATAAGACATAGGGTCTCTTATTTTACTTTTACTGTGGAAGAATGGTAATGGCATGTTACGACTGCTCCAGTGATGTTTCATGAAAGACGTGGGATCAAATTGTGAAACGAACTGAATTCACATCCTAGTGGCCATTAGCGCAGCTCATGTCGTGCATTTAAATCCCGCTTTGGATGATTATCTAGTTGGATTTTTCCAAGTTCTTCCCAAATATGGACAAACCGAATATCAGTTAAGGCGAGTAATAGGTAATTCCATGCAAAATCGTCTGATTATTATTCTCGCTAAATACTGTCTCGTTTTCAATAATTTCACCGGCGTTACATAGTTGATAAAATGTCGTTAAACAACCGATTAACATATATACACTAACATACAGAAATAAGATTAAGGATGTAATCAATTAAGTCAGCACTTTTTTTCGGCATATTTTTCTTGTATTTTTCACCACGGAACCAAGAAATATTCCAATTTCGTACAGCTAATATACTGTGAGGCTTCTTCCAGTTCAACTAGCCTACATTGTCTCTCCACTACTACATATTCCAATTTGAGGCTCTCGCCGTCCTCTAATGAACATTGTGCATCCCATAACATTGTGTAGTCATCACGTAAATGCTATTGATAGAGAC
The DNA here is from genome assembly GCF_040183065.1 of Periplaneta americana. Taxonomy (NCBI): domain Eukaryota; kingdom Metazoa; phylum Arthropoda; class Insecta; order Blattodea; family Blattidae; genus Periplaneta; species Periplaneta americana. The sequence goes on from NC_091117.1 coordinate 106,765,942, forward strand.
TGTTAACAGTGATCTAAAGCTGTTGTTGAAAATGACTATAAAGCCATTGAAATACGCGCTCCTGTAGGCCTGTATGTGGCATGTACTGTATATCTAAAATGCAGGTAGTAGGCTATTGATAATACGAAGGAGGAAAATTCGGCCGGTATAGCTCAGTTGATTAAGAACACTCAGCGCTCCAAGCTGAGGGTCCTGCGTTCGAATCCCAGAGGCGGAACGAATTTTTCTCCACTGCACTACTAGCTAATAATTCTTCTTATTAGAATTGTTGAACCTCCAATGATCAACTTCAACCCTGGCAAGTATGTTAAAACATGACTCCTGCAACAGACGTAACAAGGAAAAAGCGTAACAGGAAAGGAGAAAATACTGAAGAAATGTGGAAAATTTTCTCATACTCTGGGTACTGGTATGTAGTTTAGTAAATGCCTTTATTATAACTAATATATTATTTTGTTAACCCGAATTGAGTCAATTTATAGTAATACGGATTTAATTTTTAATTATTCTGGAAGATACATTAAGATGTGAAAAGAAATAAGGGTTAAATATTATGTTTTTAATCTCATCCGTCCTGTTGTAGCGTATACTATACATAATTATATTTTAATTTTTTTGCAGTATCTTGGATACTTTTGTATTTTTGAATAATTAAATTTGATAGAAATGAAGAGTATCACTTTTGCAACATTTCTATACCAGATTTATAAGTTATAGGCCTAATTAAAATTTTGGGGCACGAAGAGTCAAAATTGCCCCAAAATTTGATTTTTTGTGAAGACATGATTTGGGATTTTTGGAACTCCAGAATGATTATGTATATATATTTTTTTCAATTTAAAAACAAATATAAATTTGGGAGTGAAGAGGTTAATATGCTTTGTTTCTGAATTCCGTTCAGGTCTTGAATTTCCGGTGCATTAGGCAGTCTGTTTCAGTAAATTTTACATGGAGTTCCACTACCTTTTCCTCTAGAAAAAGAAACAGTGAATAGTGTTCAAAATTTGCCCACTGCTATGAAGCTCTGTACAACAATTCACACTGAAGAAGCAATATAATTCAATAAATTTGTGTGTATTTATCTTCACTGTTATGAAAAGCATATAGGCCTATTAATGCAAAGAGCATGACACAGCGCATGTCAGTTACTGTAATATTAATTTCAAACTAAACTACATTATTTATTAATGGAGAAAAATTCGTTCCGACACCGAGAATAATCGAATCCAGAATGGCGTGCTGAGTGCTCTTACCATCTGAGCTATTCCTAGACCCATCCACAGTGCCGCCGAACCCTTTTCCTTTGTATCCATTTTTCTCCATTAATAAGTATCTACGTGATTGACTACATAAAGTCATTGATTACACATTATTCAATAGAGGACGGCGAGGTCCTCATATAAGAATATTATACAAACTACATTAGTTAATATTATTTTATAAATGTAATAAAAGGAATTCGATACTTCATCTTCACATGCACCATAAATTACAACAGTCTTGTAAAATTATGGACACTGTTCTTAATTTCGTCAACGGGACGGAAGTCTCTGTGAAACATTTTACGAGTATTTTCATTTTGAGCAGCTACAAGATTCCAAGATAGACAAGTTACTGAATAATTTGTTGTTTTAGATTTTCTATTACTCTACATCCATAATTGGCTTTACTGTAAATACATTTACAGAAAAAAAAGTCATACCTCTTGAGTCGCTCATAATCCCAGAAAAGGTCCCTTACTCTCTGCATCATGGAAATGTCAAAAAATAATTTGAACAAAAGCGATCTGACAACCACATACGTTTGTGAGAGGATTTCAAATCTTAGATTTAGCGTTTTTTTGTGAAACTTTTCACCTACAAAAAAATGTGTCCAGCACTGTTCATGTGAATTCTTGTAAACTAATTAATCGATTTTAATAGCCCACCGCTGTGGAGTAACGGTTGAATATCTCTGACCGTAAAAAGAGAGGGCCTGGGTTCAAATCCTAGTTGGAAAAATTTACGTGGTTGTTTTTTTTTTTCAAGGTTCTTCTTGAAGCAGAATTTCTGGGTAACTGCATGCATTGGACCTCTGACTCATTTCGCCATCAATAATTGAAACATAATTGTCATCATTACATAGCCCGGGTAAGTTCATCGTGCAGCGTGCTGTATTCGTATAAGAGCAATAAGCTTCAGGCTGCAGTGCAAGTTCTTGGGCTCCTCCTTCATAAAAAAAAATCTATTTTAATAGCAATGGACACTTTTGAACGTGATGTTTTGTAACTCCGTACATGTTTAAGCAGAATTTAATACCAAACATATTTAATTGATGTTAAGATTAATACGGGAGAAAGGAACTGACCACCCTACCATATTATCTCCTAGGTTAGTTGCCTCATAAGTGGTGCCTTCTTGGTATCACTTGTGAGGCTCAGACTTGTCTTCGGACGGTTGATAAACAACAAGATTAATACCGTAGGCTATATAAGCGATTATAATACGCACCTTTTTTTTGACAAAATGTCATCTTGAAAACTGTGGTGAGTACTATTAAATATATTCGATGGCGCATTATATTCTCATGCAAACACCCAGACTTGAACAAATTTAAATTAACTCTCTATTTATACTAAGAGATATGTTGGGAAACAGTTGATGAAAACTGCCATTGCGGGATAGTGTTTTCTCGTCTTTTGCGCAATTTTCAGTCGTAATTTCATGTCCATTGTTGACAACAATAATTATTAATACGAATATTACTTTTGACTACAGTAATGACCAGACTTAGGATCCGAGACAACTTAAGAATAAAGTGAAGTTACAGTGCAACAGAGTATAGGTGGAGTGAGATGGCGCGTTGTGTTTTGTTTGCCTGTGCGTCAGTGTACAATCCGGTTCGTGATCAGAGGTACAGTATTCTTCCGTCCTTCCCTACGAAACAAACTCAGGCCATCACAGTCCACTTTCAATTCATAGTGAACAGTTTTTTCGAACTAGTTGCAAGTATGTACATGTTGTTCAATGTAACGCTAACGCCTTCTACGTCGCCGAGGGACATGGAAACTTGTGAGGTATGTATCCAACTTCATTTTCCACCGTCACTAGATTGTACTATTAACAGTAGAATATAACGCAGCACATTGACGTCGTTGTTTACATTCACATAATGTCTGTCTACTATGTTCAAGGAACTCTATAGTCAAGTTGTGCGTACCATGGTTGCTAAAGTATCCCGGATCCTAAGCCTAGTAATGACTTATGACACTTTCTTATTCTGAAATTTTGTGTATACAACTTTTAACAATCACACATCTTTAAATAAAACAAAAGAATTTACCAATAATTATTGCTGAAAGAGTGGTATCACGTCAGTCATTGTCATTCAATAATGTTCCGACATCAACCCTGACACTGTAAGTGAGGTTGAATGCGATGTATAGCTAGAAGTAAGGATACTTTTGTAACATCTTGATAATATGATTGCAGTCTCGAGTGGTTCTTAGCACAGGTGCGTATTATATTCCCAAAGTATTTTTTTTTTAATTTTAGTATGAAAAAATTGGGGTGCGTATTATATTCGAGTAAATGCGATACTTTAATTTTGAAAGTCAATAAAAGTAAAATTTTGCATCCCACAACTCTTCACAATTAAACGAAATTCCTACATAAAGAAAACTGAAAAAAACATAGACATCAAGTTTCAGGCAGACAATTGTTCCTTCACCGTTTTCATCCCACAGCAAGCCACAAATAACAGGATCATTTGAGGCTAGAATTCGTAAAACTGTCTTTGTTGAGATGTGTGATGACAATGGAAATGACAGTAGGCCTAATGACATAACTCGTAATGGTAACAATGATAGAAAAGATTTCAATATTGAAGAGATAGGAAACTAAAGCCCGGTCTAGACACAACAGCTTTCTAAAAATCGGTCAGTTTTACAGTCCACAAGCTCCTTCTTACTTGCAACGTTTTGCATGTGCAAGTAAAACCCCAAGAAAGCTGTTGCGTCTGGACCGGACTTAAGAATTCAAAAGTACAGACTTAGAAACAAAATTGGGCCACCTAATTTTACTAAGTTCCAGATACAACTTATTGCGCATGTGCAGTAAACAAGGGCGCCTAATGTATGCTACTTGTGAACAGTTTTGCGAAGCTTGTTGCCTATATAGAGAAGGACTGCTACCAAGACTCGGCCCATTTCATAATTCCGTATCTGTACGAACTGGAATTACTGGGAAGTATTTTCGATAGTACCTTCTTGAAAGATTTCACAAGCACCTTATACTTGCACATTATACGGAGTAAGGTAAATTGGGTCCCCTGAAATACGAGTACAACATACATTAATATCTGTAAATCTAGTGAATAACCAGGACAATATAAGCTACACCACACCAATAGATGGCACGAGTATCATAACGCTCACATTTCAAAGTCGAAATCTTGAGGAGATGGGCAAAAAGTATTCCGGTAAGACATGGCAATTTCCCACTTCCAAATTGTGATTGCGTCTGACTGCAATATTGCTTTCTCGGAGAAACGAGGAAACACTGTGACCAGAATGACCCTGTGTTGAGGAATTCATTGCAACCGAACCGGAAGCCATGCGCATGCGTCGTGATGACACGTCCCGTCCGCTCTCCGCAACACGTCCGCGCATAATGAGGAATAACACAAACCGACTGCCACACCCTCTAGCGAATTAATTTGGAAAACTACTACTGCTGCGTGAAATAGCTGGGACGTGATGGCTGCAGTTTTTGTTCCCATGTCTTTCTTTTCTTTTGTGTGTCATACATACAGGGTGAGACCCGAAAGTGCATTATGTAGAGAGAACATACTTGTACATGATTTCAGACTTCTACGCTATTCAAACTAATGCAAGCTTTTGAGTGCTTGCAGTGTGTCACAGATGTAGAGAAATCCAACGTTTGGGAGCTATGTATCTGCTGTGTCATCTAATAAGTCAATAGTAGCACAGTAACATTTTTTTTTTCAAATCTTTGGGAGAATAATTATTTTCTTTAAATGAGGATTTTAATGTGATACGTTCATGCATTTGATATTCAAGAATCAGGTCACACTATCTGTTAATACGGTGACATCATTACAGTAAGCCTTGGATGACTGAAATTGTAATGTTTAATACAAAGTAATGTTCGATTGCATCCAGCCGTGATAAACAAAGGGGAAACGAATGTGACGTCATAATTAATTTATTACTGTATTATTCGTACATAAACGCGAGGAGTAATACATATAAATAGTTAATTTAAGGAGGAACATTCAGCTTAATTATGAAAATTACGTAAACCCACTTTTTTCATTTTCTCAAATTTCTCTTATTGAACTAAGATGAAAATTTATGAGGCTATTATTCACATCTGCATTTACAAGAACCAGTATTTGGATTTAAATGAAATCCATAGGCTATTTTAAGTTTTCCAAATTTTGACAATGTTTCTTTTGTACAACTAATCACCGTTCCCTTTTAGCCCCCATAATTTTTTTAATACTTTTAATCTCTATTATCTGGCCTATTTCAGAATGTTGAGGCAACAACGTGAATCAATGACATTAAATTATTTGCAGTGTAAGCAGTATCATTTTTTTTTATTTTTCCTGAAGATTTTCACTCAAAAATATTTAAAAATATGTTTTCTATTAAAAATAAGACAAATGTATTAATTCACATTGTACAACATGACATATCCAATAACCATGCAAAATTTCATGCAATTACCTTCATTAGTTTTTGAGTTATGAGGGAAATAGTATGAAATTTTTAGGTTTCGAAGAAAGAGCGATAAACTTACCACTGTACACTCCTGGTGCATATTTTTGGTCATAACTCGGAAACTAATAGATATATTTAGAAAATCCTTTTACAGACAAAAAGGGGAAATTCTATACTACACATTTTGGACAAATTAAAAACATTTTTTTTTATGTTCCCCCTTAATATAGTCATTTCTAAAGTACTTAATTGTGGTGTAATTCACAAATGAATCCAATTCTCTGCAATGACATATTATTAAATCCATTACAATTATTTCAAACAACTCATTGGCGTCATATGATGTGTGAATCGTTTCACTTATCAGTAATTGCTTGTTGTCTCGATATTAGGTCTCGTGAAATGAGGAAGCAAGCAATTAGGAAGTAATTAACGAGAAGGCTTCGCCTTGTTAAATAGATGTGAGGAATATGTAGACAGACATGAAAAGAAATAGACCTATAAAAATTTTATTCCACAGAGCCTCTTGGAAGCAGAATCGTCATTGGCTATCTTCAAGAATTATAGCTGATTGCCCTTTTGAGAATCGAAAATGTAGGTTTATGAGATGAAAGAGAAAAATAAAGGAAATAAATAAAAAAGAAAGAAGAAAGAAAAAATGTTAGGAAGGCTACATGGGTAAACACCAAGAATGCAAACTGAAAAGAAAGGTAGAAGTTCTTTTCTTTATAAAATGTTTCCAGTTTATCTTTTTCGAACTTCTCAACCCGACATTAGTCAAACACACCGTAAAATTCAATTACTTTTAATAAGTACGACAGCAATTCATCCGTATTAACATACGACTGATAAGCGAAATATCTCTGATTAAGGCTCTGGCTGATATGTACATTATTATCAGGCAGTACATCTCACTTGACGATATGTGTCAGAGGAAGAAGAATTGTTTGCATACTCGTACATCTGAAGTCTGATTAATGTAACATGTTACTAGTCAGCGATGTATGCAATGGAAGGGGAAAGGAACTGGCCACGCTACCCCATTATCTTCTGGCTTAGTTTCCTCATGAGTGATGTTATATTGGTGTCACTTGTGAGGTTCAAACCAGTCTTCGGACAGTTGACTAAACAACAACAAACAATAATACTAAGTGTAAGAACATTGGTGTGTTGAGTGTGACTCCTACCCGAGATATGAGCCCCAGGTGTACACTTTGGTCTCCATGTACACATAACGTTAAAATAAACAACGAGCATAAAAACTGCCTCTGGTAGTAAGTCGAAAGAAAAGTTCAAACATCCTGTACCTACTCAAGTGAAGGGAAGGGTACAAATTACATGTTGTGTAGAACACATCCGCGTACAAACCATGCCCAACTGAGAGGGGAGAATGGGAAGAAACAACAAGAGAGCCGATATCATTTCATTTGAATTGCTTAAAGACGACTTATCAACTGCAGCGGTTATGTAGCGGGTATATGAAGTGGAAGTCTATGCCAGCGCTGTGCCCCGGACATGACGACAACATCTATGGGCGTTCATGGTGCCCTCAATTAAAAAGTAAATTATAATTTCATTGTACAAATTCATGGTAAGGGAAAAAAACTATTAATCGTTTCTGGTTCTTACGTTTTAATGAACTCTTGTTCGTAGGACTAAATGTTTGCTGACACCGAACTCGGCTCAAGAAGTAGTCTGTTTCATTAAAATTTTAAAATAGCTTGTTCCGAATAATACACATTTAAAAAATGTAATGTTGGTTTTTAAAAATACAGTTGAACGAGCTTTCCCGGAATATCTTTTTGGAACAATATTAAATTTATTAAAATAATAAAACAATAAGACATCAAGACACATGATTCCTTAGTAGCTATCGAAAATAAGAGAAAAGTGAAATGTTGTTGTTGCTAAAGTAGTTCGTTGATCAGTACATTGCGAGAGATCGATTAGTACTCTTTCTTAATAAGTACTTTTGAATGAATTGGTTATAAATTACCTAATGACAATAACTTACAATTTCATTCTTATTACTAAGTAGGGCGACGGATATTGCTTTGTAGAATAAAAGCACAAAGCTATCTGCTTGCTTTGTAACGTGAGAGTTTGTTTATAAGATCTTTGGACGATAACTTAGCACATTTCATAAATTTATCTATAGTGGTTATCCTATAAACTTCGAAATAAGAAAACAACAAATGAAAGAACTTACATCAAAAGTGTCATTGTTCAAAATCCGTTCATAAATGAAACAATGCTATTAATACATCTTACAAAATCTGTAATGTAGGCCTATTAGTTACGAAAATAAATTAAATAGAGGAGAGATCACTCAAGAAATTAAAATCTCTTTTCGATGGCTGAAATGAAAACTTCTGATTGAGGCTCTGGCTGATATGTACACTGACATTCAAAGATATCTGACTCTACTAATCGACAGTGATCGATAATTTGTTGGTGTAAGTGTGGATTCTTTAGTTATTACTTTTACGAATAGATGGCGAACATAATAGTCATTGTTGCCAATCCTACATAAATATACCCATATTATAGAATTTAATATTCTTCCGCCTCTGCTGATTGTAAAACAACACTGATATTGTCAATTATGAGAATAATTTATGCTTCATCTACATCATCATTTTCCCCAACGAGTTAGAAAGAGAATATAGAGCGGCCGTTACGCCACCATGTTTGAAGAAAATTGAACGACCGTCCGCCTTTAGCTTAAGCGCCCAAAACAAACTGGGCGTGGCGATAAGTAAAGTTGAAATCGTTAAGCTGTCAAAATTTCGTTTGCATAAATCAGTTAAACTGAAGTGGAAAAACCTAGTATTTCGTCAAATACGTGCTAGTAACTTAATCTAAAATAAAGAACTTATGTACGCTAAATTTAAAACACTTGACCTATTCCTAGAAGGAAAGCTTAAAAGAATAACCTAAGCAAAATTGTCATGTATGTATGACAAGAAATCCTAGCAAATATACTGAGGAAAATGTTAATATTCCTAGGTTCTTTTAAATGCGACCTGCAACATTGCCTATAAATTGAACGAGTATGATTCGGATGATTTTATTAAATTGTTTTCCCAGTCTCTACAGGTTGCAAAACTATTTATTATACCATAAGATATAGAATGAAAGTAGGTCCTAACTGTAGTAAACGAAACTTTACCTCCAAGCTTGTAACTTAGGTAAAACATGACCAAACACGCTTTCAGTTTTTTTTTTTTTGTTACAGTAGTGTATAATTATCAAAATGTGAACGTGAGGCCAACAGCCGGCTGGACTGTATGAGCCCTTCAAGGGCTGTGGCAACACAGATTATTATTATTATCATTATTATTATTATTATTATTATTATTATTATTATTATTATTATTAGTGTATAATTGATCACCACGTGCAATAATGGGGTAAATAGTTACGAAATACATTCATACTTACCCCATTATTGCACGTGGGTGCTCAATTATGTTTTCATGTCCTTCCAGTCAAAATACTAACAAAAATACGGTCTACTCCAGAGTTCTGCGCTATTTTCGATGCGAGTGTCGAAATACAATTTTAATATTTTATTGCTATTAGTTTTTCACTGGGTTTGAAACGGAATTATAGTGGTTTTATCCGTATTTCATTTAACTTCATTACTAGTGAACCATTTATTTGCTTTATCGTTTGTCTTCGAAATAGGCTTACTTTTTATGAGCTATAGCTCATCGTCTTCTTCTATAAGCAGTAAGGACACAAGGAGCCGAAATAAACCATGCCAGTGTCAAAATACAATTTTAATATTTTATTGCTATTAGTTTTTCACTGGGTCTGAAACGGAATTGTAGTGGTTTTATCCATATTTAGTTTAAGTTCATTACTAGTGAACCATTTATTTGGTTTATCCTTTGTCTTCGAAATAGACCTACTTTTTATAAGCTATAGCACATCGTCTTCTTCTATAAGCAGTAAGGAAGGACGCAAGAAGTGTCGTGAACACAAAAAGCTATGCTCGGAGGGACACAATTTGTCTCGTTTCATATTTATTAACCACTGTTTCAACTGTTACTTTTTTTTTTTCAAAGGGAATCTGCAAGAAAAGAAAAATACTGTACACACCGCATGGTATGCAAGGCTTTGTTATAAATTTATTCCTAAAAAATGCTGATAATTAACAAAACTATGAACTTAACTTCATAAAATTCACCTGAAATAAGATATATCAGTTGTATTTTTCCTTTTGACATTGCAGTTTGATATGCAGCACACACAACAGGCATTTTTTTTTTCGTAGCTCTTACCTCCGTATACACAACATTGTAAGCAGACGAATTTTTACAACGGTAGACGCTTATTACATGTCTGCCGTGTTTTGCGGTGGCGCCGCAAAGAGCGCTGTACAGGACAACTTGGCCGCTCTATATTCTCTAACTCGTTATATATATATATATATATATATATATTGGTCGACCAGCAAACTTGCTATACAGACCACTGTTAAATTATGGAATATCACATACAGAATATCATGCTGAGGTTGGCTCTAAAGGCTCCTCTAAGTAATTTAAATTAGTTAATTAATCATTTTTGTGAATTATGAGAATAAAAATATGATAATGATTTTCTGTGTTAAATTTATGAAGAGTTGTCAGTATTGCTAAGAAATATGTCTTGAGGAAGTTCCCTTTTAAGTCTAGATGGCTGTCAAGATCTTGCTCCAATGTTGCTCGTATGTCACAGCTCCAGGAACGTCAGGAATTTTGTTGAAGAAGGATTTTGATATTGAATGGATGTACTGTTCTAGTGGAAGAATTCCCAATTCTTGATGCAGTTGTTGATTTCTTACAAACCAGGGGACATTTGTTGCTGTTCGCAGGAACTTGTTCTGGAGAACTTGTAGGCGATGCATGTGAGTCTTATTTGCTGTCCCCCACACTGGCGCTGCATAAGTTAAAAGAGGTCGTACAAGCGAGGTGTAGAGTAGCATTGAACAATCCAATCCAATTTGTGAAGGTCTATTAACCAAGGGGTATAATTTTCGAATTCTGGAAGAGGTTAGTGTAAAAATGCAAGTTATATGGGCATTCCATATAAGTTTCGTGTCTAATAATAGTCCAAAATATTTTACAGCTTCTTGACTAGACAGCCATGTAACTTGTTCGTTTAGAAGAATCAAAGGTGGTGGATTATGAATAGGCCTTAAAGAGAAGATTTTAGCTTCTGTCTTGGTAATGTTGAGTAGTAATCTCCAGTCAGAGAACCATTTAGACAGCTTCTGTAAAGATGTATGAAGAGTGCTGATTGCAGTATTTAGGTTACTATGAGAATAAAAGAGAACTGTATCATCAGCATACATAGCTATGTGTGACGGTTGTAAACATGGAATGTCATATGTGAAGAGATTGAAGAGAAGTGGTGACAGTATGGATCCTTGTGGTACTACGGCTAAAATTGGACGAAGCGTTGATTTAATGTCATCTATACGTACTGAGAACTGACGCTCAGTTAAAAAACTTTTCACGATGCGTGTGAGATAGTCAGGAAAGCCAATTCTATATAATTTTAGCATTAACCCATCATGCCAAATAGTATCAAATGCTTGGGCAATATCCAGAAACACAGCGGCAGTATACTGTTTTTCTTCAAAGTCTTTTATAATGAATTCAGTGACTCTTTGCAATTGGTGTGTTGTAGAATGTTTCGGACGAAAGCCAAACTGAAAATCTGGTATTATCTTGCTTTGGAACGTAAATTTACAAATTCGATGATGAATAACCTTTACAAACAATTTCGATAGCGTGGGCAGTAAGCTAATGGGTCGATAACTAGATGGCAAGTGCTTAGGTTTGTTAGGCTCATGAAAAACAATGATTTCAGCAAGCTTCCAGGCTCTAGGAAAGTACCCAATTAAAAGGGCAACATTGGAAATTATCGTCAAATAAGTGAGAGCTTTGTTGGTAAGCTTCTTTAGTACAATGTTGGGTATAAGATCATGACCTGGAGATTCTAACTCGTTGATTTTCTCCAACACATTTTTATATCGCACCAATAATGATGCCATCTATTGAGAACTAGCGGAACTATTTCAAAGTCTGTCAATTTGTTTTATATCTTTGGTTCTGACTTATCCCGTAGTTAGAAACTTCGCTTATCCAATAACAAAATCGTAGGTCAAATATCTTTGAACTTTAGTGTACATCTGTTAGCAGTAGAGACTGGAATCTTAGCTACTATTCTTTCAAATTAAGTGAATATAATACGGAATGTGTGCAATGAACCAAATGACTTGAGTCGTGGTGCGCGATGCTGTACGATATATACATTGTGAACAGTCTACTTCCGCATCAAGGACAACCATGGTACACACATAAAAGAGTGATTTCGATAGTAGGGCAGTGTTGTGTACTACAAAAGAATAAACATAGTCTTTGCTGTGAACTTTTAAATTAAAATGTTACTGTATCAGAGGCAATAGTCTTAACATATTTAAGCACATATTACAATAATATTTTACGTAAAATTTTAACTTACAATGTTACCGTATCAGAGGAACTACCCTTAACATGTTTAAGCCAAATTGTAATAATTTGATATACAATTTTAACTTAAAAGTAGGTTATTTTACGACGCTGTATCAACATCTCAGGTTATTTAGCGTCTGAATGAGATGAAGGTGATAATGCTGGTGAAATGACTCCGGAATCCAGCACCGAAAGTTATCCAGCATTTGCTCAAATTGGGTTGAGGAAAAACCCCGGAAAACCTCAACTAGGTAACTTGTTCCGACCGGGATTCGAACCCGGGCCACCTGGTTTCGCGGCCAGACGCGCTAACCGTTACTCCACAGGTGTGAACTTTAACTTAAAATGTTACTATAACAGAGGTACTTCTTTTAACATGTTTAAGCCTATATTACAATAATCTCTGATGTAAAATTTTAACTTAAAACACCGGTACAACTGTAACACAGGTACCGCTCTGAATGAAATGTTTAAACCTATATTACAATAATCTTTATTCGCTTTGCCCGTGTACCCGGGCAAAGTGAATATTCCTATACCATTTTCACCTTTATTTTTAATTTCTATTCACTGATAATAAAATTAAATCAACACATAAACACGATGTTAATGAGGCATATGAGACTATAAGAAATGTTATTACAGCCCTTTACAGCACGTTAGATTAGTACAAAATACAAATTTGAACAAGTCGACGTTTCACTGGCACTGAAGACTTGAATTTCTTCTGCTTTTCCTCCTGCCCATAAGTTACTTCTCTTTCAACGTTTTAATCGGTATAGGTGTAAGAGCTTCAGAGCGCTGACATTTTCTTCGTTTAACTGGTATCTTTCAAGCATCCACTTTTGGCACTGGTCTAAATCAAAAGAAATGACTTGGGTTCTCCTGCTGACGATGTTGAGGGTTTTGGTGTAACCGGAACTGAAAATCTGAGTGTAATTGATGTATTGAATATTTCGTCAATCTCTGAAAATGCCGACATCACAGAGTGAGCAGTAACTGTTTCTTCAGCCGCTGAAGAAGCTAGCACCGCAGAATTTGTTAAATCTAAGCCAGCTGTTGTTTCGCTGATTTCTGTCTCTGGCGATCTGTAAGTTCATCTGGAGCAAAATCTTCATCAAGAAACACATTATGGTTGTAAGGCCACATAGCAGAACCACTGATTGGAAGATTTTATTTCTTCAAGTGCTTTCTTCATGGCTTCTTCAGACCATTTGGCTTGCTCCGTCTTCCTCTTGAAAAATTAAACCATCTGAAAACACATTACGACCTTTTTAAGTAAAACTTAAGATCAGTGTTGCTCATTTATAATTTAATTAGTCTGACTTAATGACTCCACTATGTAAAATGATCTAACACGCTTTATTACAATAGGAAAATACATACAAAAATACAGCTGACACTTATAGTCAAATAAAGGTGGCAGGGCAAAGCGGAAAAGTTATCCACTTTGCCCGCAGACGGCACTTCGCTTTTCATTTACAGTTATACAAACATAAACGTCAATAATCTTCTTCGTAAGTACGGCATTTTAGAACTAATTCTATCGCCTATATATTACAGTACTGTATGTTGTGCATATGCTTCTCTTACCTTGAAATATTTTAAGAAAACAGTCAATTTTCTTCAAACACACGCTGACTTCTTCTCTTACTAGCTAGAATGATGACAAGTCAGTTCCAGCAGCAAAATCTGGTTGGGATTCTTCCCCAACATAGCAGAAAGCGCTACCTGTTGGCGTTTCTAAGAAAAAGGCATTATTCTCTTTGCCCGGCTTATTCGTTGTGCCCGGGTCTCCCCTAACTACTAGGCCTGCTACCCTTGTGTTCAAATGTACATACTTTGCAACAATTTTTAAAGTGCTTGTTCTCAACTTTGTTGAATTGGCCTGCACTATCATTTCATAAAAAATCTCTGCTAAATTCGTTCGCTGGCACTGAATCAGTCTCCTAGTTGAAGGTACGTCGTCAGACTCTCTTCTTTCTATCAATTTCAAATGGTTTATACAGTGCATCTAGAGACAGAGTGGACAGCAGTGGCTGCGGCGGCCTTGGGCTGGGCGAGAGTCGCAGCATCTACTGTCAGAAACAGCTGGCAAGTCACGCGCAGCGGAACTGACATTCACATACTATATTACATACTTGGGTTACCTGCAATAGGTGTTGAAAATGATCACCTTGAGTGCGAACACATTCACTATATCTTCGAAAAAGATTTTTGGTTTACTTCAAAGAGTTCTTGTTGATTAATTACCTGTATTTCTGTCGTGATATTGTTCTTCAATTCTTCTAATGTGTGCGGATTTGTCGCGTACACTTTATCCTTCAAAGTTCCCCATAAATAAAAATCGCATGGAGACAGGTCCGGGGAGCGTGCAGGTCACAATTCTCGACTAATTATTCTGTCACCAACCAACTTCGCAATTCACGCATAGATTGATTAGCAGTGTGCGCTGTAGCTGAAACCAGTCATTCAACTTTTCATCGTCTGTTAGTTGCGGAAAGATATTTCTTAAAATTCAATTTATATAAACTTCTGAATTAACAGTTGTATAAAAAAAAATATAGTCCGTTAATTCTATTCGCATTTATTGCGCAACACACACCAACTTTTTGATCATGGTGAGGAACTTCATGAATAATATGGCGATTTTCGTAGCCCAATATCTATTGTTCTGAGTAGAAATGTAACCATAAAGTTGAAAACACTCTTCATATCTGTGAAGAAGGTTAAAAGTGGGTCCACGTAGCCATCAGGGCGGACTCAAGAAACCAATTGCAAAAATTTACTCTACTTATAGGGACCTGTTGTTTGTAAAGCATGAACTACAATCACCTTGAATGACTTAAGTTTCAGAAGTTTCGTTGCCACAGCAGCTGACGACTTAGAAATGTCAGTCTCTTGCGCTAAACGTTTCCGTGATTTTTGGGGTGTGTGCTCTAACCTGGCCCCTATTTCATCCAGCTTCTCTTCAGACAACACAAGGTAAAGATCCTGCTCGCCTGAATTTATTCACAAGGTTATGAACAGTCGATCTGCTAGGAATTCTAACATCTAGAAACTTACGATGGAAGTTTGTCCGACACTGTCTTGCAGAAGAGTATTTCACATACGTATCATACAGAAAAATACGCTGTTCTAAGGTGTACTCAACTATAATAATGAATAACTTATCACAAGCAACACAATTATACTTCTGATGCGCACAACTTATCACAAACAAAATTATTATAATAAAATAATAATAATAATAATAATAATAATAATAATAATAATAATAATATAATAAAATTATTATAATTATTATTCAAATCAACGTTACAGGGAGTTATACCTGAAAGCTTGATTTGCATAATACACGTCATTGTTCGTTAACAGAAAACCACAATTTAAGTCACACAGAGTTATTGTGCACTCAATGTTGGTTGCTTGACGGTTGTCAGCCCACTTTGAGGTTTGTGGATATAGAGGGAAAAATTGGATCGGTGGCTGGCAGAGATCCCGGGTAGCTCAGTTGGTAGAGCATTGGTACGTTTAACCAAAGGTCCCGGGTTCGATACCCGGCTCCGCAACAATTTTTCCCTCGAAATTATTCAAATCAACTTTACAGGGAGTTATAGGCCTACCTGAAAGCTTGATTTGCACAGATTTGACTTCTCCGTGCCGCACACGCTCATGCAGACAACACTGATTGGTTGTTAAAAACCAAGGCCTAACACGGCATAGTTTATGTAGTGTGAAGTGAAATGGACGGCATTGGAACTCTTCAGACGAACGACAAATGTACCTCAATCTGAAAGAATGCTCTATTTGTATCAGTCGCAGACATTGACAAGATTTTCGACGGTTTGACCGACATTATGTATGACGATGTTCAGAAATTGGTCATTGCATAGACATCACTTACATAACTTGTCCACCACGGAAAGTAAGTCGCGGCTGTATCTCCTCGATACCCAACCGAGGTGCGGAGTACGAATATTTATGATCAGGTTGAAACGAACAATAGCGTACCAACAATGATATTGAAGGATGGCATTTGCGCTTGTAGAAAATTATAGTCTAACATTGCGTCTCAACGTGGAAGTTCCTAGAGAATATCAAAAAGACGAATAAGAAAATCAGCTAATTGTCACTCAGTTGGCAAAAGGACACAGGCATGAAAAAACTCATCCTGAAGAAGTGTCTTTGATTTTTTTTTATTTTAGTAGGTTATTTTACTGTGCATTATCAACATCTTAGGTTATTTAGTGTCAATGAGATGAAGGTGATAATGCCGGTGAAATGAGTCCGGGGTCCAGCACCGAAAGTTACCCAACATTTGCTCATATTGGGTTGAGGGAAAACCCCGGAAAAACCTTAACCAGATAACTTGCCCCGACCGGGAATCGAACTCGGACCACCTGGTTTCACATGTAGAAAATTATAGTCTAACATTGCGTCTCAGAGTGGAAGTTCCTAGAGAACATCAAAAAGACGAATAAGAAAATCAG
Organism: Periplaneta americana; assembly: GCF_040183065.1. Lineage (NCBI taxonomy): Eukaryota > Metazoa > Arthropoda > Insecta > Blattodea > Blattidae > Periplaneta > Periplaneta americana. The sequence continues at coordinate 106,782,669 of NC_091117.1, forward strand.
CTAATTATCACTCAGTTGGCAAACGGATACAGGCATGAAAAAACATCCTGAAAAAGTATCTTTTTTTATTTTAGTAGGTTATTTTACGGCGCATTATCAACATCTTAGGTTATTTAGCGTCTGAATGAGATGAAGGTGATAATGCTAGTGAAATGAGTCCGGGGTCCAGCACCGAAAGTTACCCAGCATTTGCTCATATTGGGTTGAGGTAATTTACCCCGACCTTGAATCGAACCCGGGCCACTTGGTTTCACGGCTAGACGCGCTAACCGTTACTCCATAGGTGTGGACAGTGCCTTTTAAATCAAGCAATCAAGCATAAGTGAATAACATCATTGATAGATATGAAGATTATAAGCAGCAAGACTAGACTACCTGCGTGCAGTAAGCTACAAAATACAGTTGTACTGTGAAGGTGACTGTGTACCCGAATGATTACGTAATTTAACCAAATATTATTGCCGAAAAAAGTGTTAACAAAGGCTCAACGTTGCTCAAAACAGTGTTGATGAAAAAGGTTTGTTGCCCAATTATTATATTTTGGTGAAAAAGATATGTTGCCAAATTATCTGTAAGAAAAACTGTTTGTCACGTTATTATCGATAAAATAAAGGTTGCCGAAGTGTCAGTTCACGAAAGACGATTGACAAAATGCCCTGACAGCGTCGTACGTGACCCAATACCTTAAAGAATTGGACAGCGTTGGTCTAAGGAACATAGTAGACATAGTAGCAGCGGTCATGATCTCTAATAGCACAAGGTCAAATTCTGTGGCTTAGCTGTAACGCCCATGTCCTTCGACATATTTCGTTTATATTTTGAAGATGTATATCAACTTATTTTGTACCTAAAAATTATCTCCGATTGTTTATTTATTTTCAAGGTCATCAAGGATCCTTCGAAGCTGTGAAGGTGGTAAGGAGGACCACAGATCCTAACTGATAGCAATACATTTATTCTCATTTGTCCAGGGACAAATCTGTTTCAGGATATACTGTACATTTTTCAGGATCTTCATGTTTACAAAGCATTACGTTGAGAAGTGTCCATTGATATTAAAATTGATTAATTAGTTCAAAACTTATTACGAGTGTTCGCATGAATAGCTCTGCGGCCCCGGGACAGGACTAAGCCGAATCCTCGCATAAAATACATACCAAATTTTCATTTTCCTGAAACATTCCCCACCTGAAAATTATTATTTTCTAAATTGAAGTAGGTAAAATTAAATAACTTTCTTCACATTACAAATAATATAATGTTACCTTGTTGCAATTGAATAAAGTAGATTTTTATTCACAAATTAAAAAATACGTAAAAGAAACAATTCTATTTTTTAATTCTTATAAATCTTAATATATAAAAGTGAATGTGTGTGTATGTATGTATGTATGTATGTATGTATGTATGTATGTATGTATGTATGCATGTATGTATGTATGTATGTATGTACGTGTACATGTTTGTCTGTTCTCTATACAAATCTACGCGCTTTGACCGATATTTGTCAAAGTTTGCACATTTAACCTTCAGAACCAGAAGAAAAACACAGGCTACATCAAAATGTGAAAATTTACGTTAAATTAATTAAAAAAATAAATACGACCAAACATTCATGTACAATATTAAAATGCAATCTTTGTAGTCAATTGTTTTTTATTATTGTCTGTTGTATCACGGCCGACTTGATGCTCCCTTCGCTTCTCCTTTACCGGCCTTGACAATTCATTTTGATCCTGTGTTAAATCTGTAATCGAGAAAATATGAAATTCCCGCCAGATAGCACTGACTACCAAGGTTTACTGAGGAATGTATGTATGGTTTCTTGTACGATTATAATTAGTAATATTGCGCTTCTTTCTACTGGTATGTGAGTTTATTGTGATATGATTCAAAATGACTTATTGTTGTGTACCATTGTGTACTTCAAATAGAAAAAAAAAGTGGAGAAGCAATATCATTCCACGAATTTCCGAGTGACAGGGAAAGATGATTATATTTCGTGACCAGAATATTGTACGAAATGGAAATATAAAAATTGGAGTTGTATCCTCCGAAGAGGCGAAAAAAATTCAAATATTTTATTTTATTTTAGTAGGTTATTTTACGACGCTTTATCAACATCTTAGGCAATTTAGCGTCTGAATGAGATGAAGGTGATAATGCCAGTGAAATGAGTCCAGGGTCCAACACCGAAAGTTATCCAGCATTTGCTCATTTTGGGTTGAGGGAAACCCTCGGAAAAAACCTCAACCAGGTAACTTGCCCCGACCGGGAATCGAACCCGGACCACCTGGTTTCGCGGCTAAACGCGCTAATCTTTACTCCACAGGTGTGGACAAAAATTCAAATATCTTGGAGCAACAGTAACAAATATAAATGCACTCGGCAGAAAATTAAACGCAGAATAAATATGAGAAATACCACTTAATATTCGGTTGAGAAGCTTTTATCATCTAGTCTGCTGTCAAAAAATTGGAAAATTAGAATCTATAAAAACAGTTATATTACCGGTTGTTCTGTATGGTTATGAAACTTGGACTCTCATTTTGAGAGAGGAACAGTGGTTAAGAGTGTTTGAGAATAAGGTTCTTAGGAAAATATTTGCGCTAAGAGCGATGGAATTAGAGGAAAATGGAGGAAGTTACATAATGCAGAACTGCACGCATTGTATTCTTCACCTGACATAATTTGGAACATTAAATCCATACGTTTGATATGGGCAGTGCATGTAGCACGTATGGGCGAATCCAGAAATGCATATAGAGTGTTAGTTGGGAGGCCGGAAGGAAAAAGACGTAGATGGGAAGATAATATTAAAGTGGATTTGAGGAAGATGGGATATGATGATAGAGACTGGATTAATCTTGCTTAGGATAGGGATCAATGGCGGGCTTATGTGAGGGCGGCAATGAACCTCCGGGTTCCTTAAAAGCCATAAGTAAGTACGTAAGTAAGTAAGTAAATAAGTAAGGGAAAGATGCGAAAATGCCTTAGAGTTATTTCACGCCAAGACTTTGTTCTTAAAGCAACTCCCCATCTTCAGTCATTTGTAGTTTACATTTCAGGGAAGAAGATTATTCTAATAATGGGAACCAGCTAATGATGACATTCAACAATGCAGAGAAGACATCAAGAAACTAAATAAAATTGTACATCTGCAATGGATACCTTCTCACTGCGGTATTGCCGGGAATGAAGCAGCAGACTTTCTAGCAAAGAAAGGAACAACTATCCCCCTTTCATATTCTAACATGCTGCCATTCCACAGAGCTTCTACAAATATAAGCAGTCGAGTGAGACAATGTTTCCATAAGAGTTTGGAGACCAAATTAAAGATAAACACTGGAAGGACGCACTAAACTCTACTCTCCCCGAATGGCCCAGAAGAGAAGCTGTTGCTACGTTCCGCACCGCAGTAGGTCATGACTGTCTGGCTAATCACCTCCACCGCCTGGGTGTATTATCCAGCCCCCACTGCATGCTCTGTGGATGTTCCGACACCATGGACTCAAACCACATTAAGACTTGTCCAGCACTTTCATCTGTCAGCTTTGTGGATAGGTAGGTACTGGGAGGCCAGAGAAAGAATGCAGCAGTGATGACATCCACTCCTTCACAGTTTCACTTGGACATTGTTCACTTTATTTCGTTTTCTTTCCTTTTAGTTTTTATCGCCATTGTACGGCCAATGACTCTAGTCAAGTGCCACTGCATTGAATAAAAAAAATGGGAATTTTAGACTATTAAAACCAAATGCTGTGCCAACAATATTCCCTCATTATCCTAGGTATAAAGTGACAGATATCAGAAGACCATGACGAACAGTTACTAAGACTGATCTCCCTCCACCCAAGAAACGTAAATCTTTTAGTAATATGGGTTTTTCACTATTTGAACAAGATTTTCCGAGTGGCTCAGCATCAGTTAATCACATTCCCTTCCTGCCAGTTGAAAATGACCATAAAGCGACGCAAACAGACGTTGTCAACTTTGTGGAGCTAAAAAGAAATAATTAACAGATTTCATGTGAAAATTAAACAACTTAATCAGGTCTTACAAGAGAAGCAAGATGAGATAACGAAAACAACCGAAAAACTCCAACTAATTGAAAGAGATCCGTTACATAAAGAACTGGAAAATGTAAGGAAAAAGGCCGATGAAGGCAGTATTCATGCAAAATTGGTTCTAGATCAGCTGCTTAATCATCTAAAGAGAATACTAAACAAGAATATATTAGAAAATTTGTATTAAGAAATTGAGCCGTTACTGTGTAGATGTCTTCTCTTGCAATGCCAATTTGTGATGAAGACGGCCAAAAACGACTTGCTAATATCATTACTGTGAAATTTGTTAGGCCACTTCTAGATAACATTGCAGCAGCTTTAACTGAAAAGCTTGTTCCTTCGAAGAATGCGGCTTATAATCCACTGAGTCGCAAAATCTTGAAACTATGATTCTTGAATCTGCAATATCATATGGAATGTATCAGTGCAGTGAGTGAAATTTTAAAACTCAGTACCGTAATTTCCCATAACTATGGTCCAGGCACCCAACTATGGTCCAAAACGCATTATGTACTACTTAGTCCCCCAAGAGTTCGGTGTTTGCCATTTAAGGCGCCACTGTGATGGAATTATGTTCTCCATAGATGCTTCTATCTACCATTACACGTGGCAATGATATGGATGCTTAACAAGGTCAGTGTGCATCGTTCTATTGAATATGTGTGAAGACACGAAATCATTCAGTTTGTGATTGTCTGTTTTATTAAGCTCTCCTCTGTAGAACTGGTACGTTATAGATATATGATTCTTTGTAAAATTAAACCTGGCTATATAGTGTTTACTTTCATGTAATAATTACACTGGCAGAGGTTAAGGACTCTGCGTGAAAAATGTTAAGTTCAAGGCTACAAGTCAGTCCTCAACTATGTACCACAATTTTTCATGGACCATAGTTGTATTTCATTTTGAAATATTTGTTTCAATAAAATGCGATCAATGTGATTATTTACTTCTGCAAATACGGTATCTCAGTATATTCCAAAACACCATTTAACATTATAGTTAAGTAAACAAAGAAACAGGCTGTTCCAGCATCAATGGTACTAGCAAGAATGATGGTCCGGTAAAACGAAAACTTCAGGGTAGAAGGAAAACAACCGTCCCTGTGAATGAATATGAGCGATGAAATAGAATTGGATACAGATTATGATTCAATTTCTGAATTACAAGAGAAGTGGAGATTCAAAGGATCGAAATAAGCCTAATGAATGTAGTTCTCAGTACGATAAATAAACATTATCAGTGAATTTATTTGCATAATATTTTGCTAAGAATGTGTTAGTTTATTTTGATACCGTACTTTTGTTCTTTGATATACACTCACTTGCAAAAAAACCGGGCCAACTACATTTTCTTTAAAATTTTTGAAAATTGTAGGATTTTTTAAATAATTGTAGGTGTGCTGAGGTTCATTTATTCATTTATTTTGTGATACGTAACACTGTAATACTGAATACGTAATAGCCAACAATGATTTGAAAAGAAGACTCGTTCTTCTTGTAATATTGTGTGTAAACGTCTCGGACTCATTTAGAGCTAAGCGGAAGATGTCTACAGACTGGTAAGCTCTTTTGAGGCAGTATTGGATTACTTCATTGTATACAAATGTCACTAAGTCCTACCGATTCAGCAAAAGTGGTTGCATTGATAGAAGATGGGAATAGTCAGCGTTATGTGGCTGCAGTTCTTGGGATTTCTCGATCGACCGTACAACGAGTGTACCATCGCTTTAGAGAGACAGGAGGTTATTCCAGGAGACCCGGTTCAGGGATAAAACGAGTAACTTCGGCTCGTAACGACCATTTTACTGTCCTAAACACATTAAGAAATCGCCATTACACAGCTATTGAAACCAGAAGAGCCTTCAAGAAAATAAGACAAGTTATCGTGAGTGAAAGAACTGTAAGAGGACGTCTGGATGATTGTGGGCTGATTCCAGAAGACCAGCTAAAGGCCCAGAATTGCCCTAGCAACATCATGTTGAACGATTACGCTTTGCTCACAATCATGCTAATTGGAACCTGGGGGAGTGGCGACGAGTGCTCTTCACAGATAAATCGAGATCTAGTTTACAGATGGACGTGAAAGAGTATGGAGAAGAGAAGGAGAACGTTTTTCTTCATGTTCCTTCAGTTGACGTGTCAGTTTCTAAGGTGGATCAGTAATGGTATGGGGTGGCATTTCGTATTAAGCTCACACAGAACTTGTTTTCATTAATGGAGGTGCTTTGACTGCTCCAAGACACATCGAAGAAGGTCTAATTTAACATATGGTACCATATGCCCCACTTATTGGTGAAACGTTCCTGTTAATGCATCACAATGCATGCCCTCATGCTACAAGAATCGTGGATGAGTTCCTTCACAACGTTGGATTGAATAGGATGGCATGGCAAGCAAAAAGTCCTGATATAAACCCTATTGAACATGTGTGGGAAATGCTAGGGAAGCAACTTACAGCAGCTCCGAAATGTTCTAAGTAAAGAATGGAATAGAATCGACCACACTGATATCCAGAATCTGATCGAAGGGTTGAATCGGCGAATGGTAACAGTCATACAGTCACGGGGAGGTAATACCCAATATTACCAACATCTGGATGGCCACAAAATCAGTTGAACATTTGGAAGAAATAGATATAATTTGTAAGTTTTTACACCTTTTAATTATATCCATTGTTTGGCGTTGAAAATAATAGCGCAAATGATAATGAATAAGTTTTTTTTTTCTGGGAAGCAATGTTTTCTTCATTTTTATAAAGGATTTTCTGATTCTCACCTCATAAAAATTGAGAAACTTTAGGTGGCCGGGTTTTTTTTTTGTCGGTGAGTGTAGTTATTCATTATTTCGGAAAAATGACTTTCAGATTTCACTTGTTTATTGAGTGTTTATGTAATGTGTACTAATAACAAGAATCCATGTACTTTTCATTTATTTTTAATATTTCTGTGCTGGATTATGTTTCTACCCTTAAATTAGAAACTCAATGTATTGATTTACGAATAATTACAGCTCCAGCTATAGTCCATTCATGCTTTCAAGCATGAATATATGAGTTAATCATAGTTGGGCAACTCAGAATACAACTATGTACCAATGCTTATTATTTTTTAACACTTGTAATTAAATAATTTAAAACACATATGTCAATATTTATTTAATATACACTTACAAGAGTCCGAAGCCAAAATTTCACTTAATCTGGATGAATAGTACTGAATATACAAAGAAAAATGTGACAAATGTGGACCATAGTTAGGGGAAACTAAGGTACAAGTTATTGTAAATAATTACCCAAGTGTTTACTTTGAAATATTGCAGTTTAGCCTAGGGGTGCTACCCAGTGAATGAACTACAAAATTACGCCTCTGTCACCATGTTACTTAAACTGAACAGGGTTACCTTCCCTGCTTTTAACATAATTAACAGAACTAAACATAAAAATACTTATTATTTTCTTATTTATTATTTATAATTGTTATTATTATTATTATTATTATTATTATTATTATTATTATTTAATCATTTATTTTAATTCATATTGAGTATTTCTTCTGTGGACACCAAACCTTGGCAGACAGCGCCTCGTGGTGGAATTGAGAAATTATCCAATTTCAACTTAGGATTACTATTGTCAAGGCCGTATACAAAAAAGCGAAGGTAGCATCAAGTCGGCCATGGTTGTACTCAACATCGACTTTCGAGGCCATGGAAATTATAACAAGAAATTAAATAACATTGTTGATACACATCATGAAGGCTAAAACTAGATAATTCATGCAATAAGTATCTATACGCAGTCCAGGACCGTAATAGGAATTTCTCGATGTAGTTGTAGATAGTGCGAGGCTGTGTTTTTATCAAACTGAATTCTTGAATTCTTTGAAACCACAAGGATTGCTACCATATAATTTAATACTTAATACTGAATCACCAATAGTGCTATTGCGAAATAATTGACCCACCAAAATTATGAAATGGAACAAGAATTGGTGTGAAAAATCTCATTCAAAACGTAGTAACAGAAATGGCAATATTATAATCCGTGGCGCTACAGCCCGTGAAGGGCCTAGACCGACCAGCCGGCTGCTGGCCTCACGCCCACATGCCGAGGCAGAGGTGGACGATCATCCAACTAGAATGGAGGTATCGTGTGGTTAGCACGATGATCCCCCCAGCCGTTATAGCTGGTATTTTCAATCTGATTTCGCTACCTATCGTAGCTCCCCAAGTGCATCACGATGCTGGGTGGGCACCGGTCCCATACACTGGCCGAAATTTCATGAGAAAATTTCTTCCCCCACGAGGACTCGAACCAGCGCGCATTCCGTAACGCGAGTCCTAGGAGGATGCCTTTAGACCGCGACGCCACGGCGCGGGACGGCAATATTAACTGGCAAAACAAAAGGAAAAGATATTTTTATCCCACGCATTCCTATGATACCCATTAACACGCCTTTCCATTTTAAGTAACAGCAATTTCAGTGCGACTAGCATGTGTAATGGCCATAATAAAATTAAGCTCGAGGACAGTCGCACAAAGTTGCAGGCATTAACTTAAAAACTGCGTGCTTTTCACATTCTCAACTATATTTTATACAAAGAAGAAAAAAAAAAAGATTTCACACGCATCAGAAAGCAATTTATTCAACGATACTTTTGTCATATTGCTAATGTACGAGCAGTATATCAATGTCCGTAAGCCCACTGAAAATAACACTGTATTAATTCTAAAATATACGTCTCTCGAAATATTGTTGTTCATATGCGAAAATTTACTACTGCAACATTCTATCGGTAAAATCACGTTGCTTAATTTCTAAAATACCGGCATACGTCTCTCATAATATTAGTCTTTATGTTAAAAATGACTTATTGCGAGTTTATACTGCATCTGTAATCTGTATATAAAATAATAATATAATTAATATGTTCTGAATTTGTGAGATATAGTTTCTCAAATCATATCAAAAAAAACTTGCTATTATATAAGAGGGCGTACAGCGCTCATGGGATAAAAAACCTTCCAATATAAATTAAATTATATACGTATATATTGATTCCTTGGTCCGATTGATAGAGAGATAAATTTTGGCTCACGATGACACCCCAACGGGTTCAGACTGGGAACCCTGTTTGTCGTCGGCTGTCTCTGAAGTTCAAGTGAAAGCATACATAGGCATGAATTTACGTGAAATGTATGTCAGCATAGCGCAGATCAATATACAAGTCTTATAATTATTTTATCTCTGCCTCTGTGCAAGGTCACATTATTTTGTGGTGGGTGGGAAAGGACACGGCAGAAAGGTTTTAATGCTTTTTAATAAGTTGACTCGCACGACTAAGATAAGCCACTTGAAATTTAAGAGTCACTGACCGGCAGAGAGAAAAAGTAAGATCTGTAGAACATTGAATAAACGCTAAGTGGGCGTATAGTGACCGAGGGTTGTGTTTTTGTTAGCTAAACTTCAAGGCAATGCTAACTCATTTAAAGTTTATGTATTTGTAGCCTGTACATATTTTCGTTTGGGTTTATTTTATTTATAGTTTGATTTTTATATTATTTTGTTTGTATTTTTGGTGATGTGGAAGAGAAGGCCTAACGACCTTAACTATGCCAGAATAAATAAATAAATTCATATATAAGTTTTATGTAATATTCCTATTGAATTTTCTATTTTCAAGAAATTAGTTCAATTACTTACAATGTGTCTCAGTGAAACTTACAGCAGAGTTCCTACAGTTCAGTTTCTATCTGATTCTTTTCCAATACACTTCGGGCTAAAGCAAGGAGATGCACTATCACCTTTATTTTTAACTTCGCTATGGAATATGTATTAGGAAAGTTCAGGATAACATAGAGAGTGTGGAATTGAACGGGTTATATCAGCTTCTTATCTATGCGGATGACCTGGATATGTTAGGAGAACATTCACAAACGATTAGAGAAAACACAGAAATTTTACTTAAACCAAGTAAAACGATAGGTTTGAAAGTAAATCCCGAAATGACAAAGTATACAATTACGTCTTGTGACCAAAATATTCTAAATGGAAATATTATAAAAATTTGGATGATTTATCCTTTCAAGACGTGGAAAAATTCAAATCCCTTGGAGCAAAAGTAACAAATATAAATGACACTCGGGAGGAAATTAAATACAGAATAAATATGGGAAATGCCTGTTATTATTCGGTTAAGAAGCTTTTGCCATCTAGTCTCCTGTCAAGAAATCTGAACGTTACAATTTATAAAACAGTTATATTTATCCGTTGTTCTGTATGGTTGTGAAACTTGGACTCTCACTTCGAGAGAGGAACAGAGATTAAGAGTGTTTGATAACAAGGCTCTTAGGAAAATATTTGGTACTAAGAGGAATGAAGCTACAGGAGAATGGAGAAAGTTGCACAACGCAGAACTGCACGCATTGTATTCTTCACCTGATATAATTAGGAATATTAAATCCAGACTTTTGAGATGGGCAGGGTATGTAGCACGTATGGACGAATCTAGAAATGCATACAGAGTGCTAGTTGGGAGGTCGGGGGGGGGAAGGTCTTTGGGGTGGCCGAGACGTAGATGGGAGGATAATATTATAATGGATTTGAGGGAGGTGGGATATGACAATAGAGACTGGATTAATCTTGCACAGGATAGGGACCGATGGCGGGCTTATGTGAGGGCGCCAATGAATCTTCGAGTTTCTTAAAAACCATTTGTAAGTAAGTATATACATACATACATGCATACATACATACATACATACATACATACATACATACATACATACATACATACATACATGCATACATACATACATACATACATGGAATGGAATGGAATGGAATTTAAGTGAGATGGGCACGGATGGCCCAGCACTGCGACCTGTTGAGATCTATTGCGCTAACCCTCGATATGGAATGAGTTGGGTGCCATAGATCCCCTACGTGCACCAACTCAACCACATGACTCCCTAACGACCCACCACGACAGCCAACAGAAATTCATATACCATTCCTGCTTCGGCAACTTCCCCCAAAGGCCCCCCTGTCGGTCCGAGGCGAAACTTCTCCCCCGAGTAGGTGCTCGTTGCAGAAACCATCCAACGTTGTGTTGCTACGTTCCACGGAGGCCGGTCGAGAGAGCCAGTAGTTTTGGGAGGCCGTCTTAAAGTGATCTGAAAACCAGAAATGGGATGATGAGGAAAGGATAATGGGGGAGGAAAGGAAGTGGCGAAGATGAGTGGGGTTCCAATCGCCTGATAAAGTTACCTGATATTCATCCATAGGAGTGAGGAAAAAAAAACCGAAAAAATCTCACCCGGGCAAGTCCTGGCCGGGAATCGAACCGGGGACCGCTGGGTTCAGAGCTAGACTCGCTAACCCCTCAACCACAACGGTGGACTACATACATACATACATACATACATACATACATACATACATACATACATACATACAAATGAAAAAGCTTTTGAACGTAAGGCACGTGATGAAATATTTTCCTTTGTTGCTTGATCTACAATTGTTTTAAATTGAGTTAATCTTTTCAGGCATTTGGCTAAAAAGTTCATTAATTCATGTAAATGATTCTATGTAAAGATTCATTTTTATGGACGAGGAAACCTTAGTAAAGGAATTCGTTTTGATTGTCTAAAGTTGAGTTTCTGGGATTTCCGAAAAGCCTAAAACTAGTTTAATAAAAAAAAAAAAACAAAAAGGACGACCCGGGCAATGCTGGGTGCTTTCAGCTAGTTAACTATAAAATCAAAACTTTACATGCTTTTTTATTAGCAAAAGAGTTAACGACACTTTATAAGTAGGCCTAGCACATGTATTGTTGTTGCGATTATGTAATAAATTGTAAACTATACAGCCTGGATAACAATGGATTGACACAAGAATGCAGTATCATCGATCTCGTATATACCTACACAGTTTCAATTCGGCATAGGGCAAAAAAAAGCATTCATTGAAATGAACTAGTGAAAGTTTTAAATGAGAAGGGCAATAATTTAATTTTATATATATATAGGGTTTAAAAACAATTTTCAAAAGAAGGGTGGTATGCAAAAGTAGGTATGTATACCAGACAACTTGTAACTGATTCGAATACTGAAATACTGGTGAAACGAAATGTTGTGCATAATCATGAATGCATACATTCTAATATTTTGAGCCGGAATGTAATTAGAAACGCAAAGCAGTTGAGGATATTTCACGGAAGTCCATGGATTATACATAACGAAATACCGTAAGTGCAAGTTAATACAAATTCAAATGTATTTTCAAATTCAAATTTATTTATTTAGTACACTAGGATTGTACTATATTAGGCATTGCAGCCAGAAAGAGCAGAAGCTCGTGCTCGAGCGCAGATCAGTTTAGTTATACAAAATTGAAGAGTGTTCATTCAGCACAATAATATCAATATATAGTAAAATACAGACCATGTAATAACACATATAAATATAGAAAATATAAAGTACACGAGTATTCGATTACAATTTTAAACTCAATTATCTTAAGAAAAAACAAAACAATTAAATAGTTAATCTAATTTTATTTTCTAAATCTATGTGTTCAATGTACTTAGTTCAGGGTCAGTTCTAATTAATGCATTATATATTCTGAGTCCAAAAATTCAGCAGTTGTGTGGCATTTCGCGGTATTTAGAAAGAAACTGTACTTTTGTCTCGGATGGTACTCATGAGGATAAAATTTATATTTATTGTAACTTTTACGATATCATTGCTGTGTACACACCATATAATGATGCCCTTAGTCACAGAAAACTGAGTTTTTATGAGGATTTAAGGAAATATCTGATAATAGTCCAGATAGTCATGAATTTTTAATCTTAGGTGATTTCAATGGACGAGTAGGAAGAAGGTATGGAGATGAAGTCATATAATAAGGTAAAACTCAAACTCTTTGCATATGTTTATTCAGACACTTATTCTAGACAATAAGATAATAATTTTTGTCACGAAAATTAGCTTATATGTAAGTACATACCTTCTTATAATATATACACACTCTGTATTAGAAAAAAAATACTGTACTAACCACTTTGCACCATCCAAATACAAACTGCGCGCCTGCCTCTGCAGTGTAAATGATCTTATCGGAGACATGCAACTTTCGCTCTGTTGTGAGGGTCCCCTACCAGATGTCTGCATCTGTCAATACTTGGATAGTGTACTTTGGAGTGTTATAAACTCGTCTATATAAGAATTTAGCATTAAAGATAGGGTGTGAAAATTGATTTTTGGCCGGCTAGCTTTGAAATTACACACTGTGCGCCGTCTCTACAAATACTTTCAAGTTTAGACCATTCAAGTTTATCGCCGTGAACATTACAATTTTCGACACACTTTTTCACTGCTTCAAACATATCTATTTCATTTGTTGTTGATAATTCACAGAGTCCTAAAGTTCCTTAAACACATGGAAATTGTCGTTTATGCACCTCACAAACACAAGTAACTGAACATTATCTGTCATGTCGCAACTCTTATCTATGGCGATTGAGAAGTATCTGGAAACATCAGTTAAGTGCATAGTTTATCTGTCTTCATTCATCGCCCGCCATTTCTGCAATGCGCCTAATAGTTATATTTCGTGAAAGTGAAATATTTTCCGCCATTCGTGTTATGTTGGTATCACCAGTGTTTATTATAAATATATTGCTTTCTGTGATCAGCTCACCGTCTGAGAATTGTTTTTTCTTCTTAGCGGGAAGAAGTGGTATTTCGTAAAAAAAAAAAAAAAAAAAAAAAGTAATTCATTATCATGTTTTTCATTTATTCACTATTTTTTAACAGATACGTTTTACATACAATTAAGTCCTTCCTCTTTCTTTCAGTTGTAGTCAGTTCTTGAAGCAGAGCCAAAAAGATATGACTTGTTGAATGAATCATGTGTTTGTTTGAAATCCCTTTTCAGGTTATAGTTTTTAGGCATTGCTACTGTTGTTGAACAGATCAAACAAATCGGTTTCGAAGCATTTTCATTGTAAAATGAAACTGCTCTTCCCATTCTTCATTGAATATTCGAACAAAAAAGAGTAATCAGAATAACAGTAGGTGCCAAATCTAAGGAATCGTGTAGAAGTATTTTTAAAAAAGTACAAATAATGCCCATGATTTGTCAGTATATTTTTTCACTAATATTCTTCCTCATATGCAATTGTGAAAACTTTGTAACTAATTCAACAGTTCATAGCATAAATACGCGTCAAAAAATAACATTCATACTCCATCGGCAAGTCTATCGTGCTATCAAAAAGGAGTGCATTATATGGCAGTAACGATTTTTAATAGTCTCCCTATGGATGTAAAAAATTAAACTCAAAACATAAGATTATTTAGGGCCAAATTAAAGAAGTGCTAATTTCTCACGCCTTTTATTCTGTAGGTGAATTAATGACATTCAACAACCCTTCATGAATATTTCTGTGTTGTATTAAGTACTGATACTAAAACCCTAGATCATACATACCCAGATTGCTCCGCTTTATAGGTTTTGACGGTAACAACTTTTGTCAGGTTTACTATGCTGCCTTCTAGTTGCTACATAAGGAGTCACGTCATAACTCCCAATTGAATTGCATTAGCGACTGTACTGCCATCTCGTATTCGATTACCGTGGACGGTGGCGATCCTGGCGGTTGTTCTCTTCAAAGTGCTGTCGATTTTAACATAGGAATGAGCTATCTGTTACATATAATGATCTAGGCTAAAACTTTGTGTTGTACTAGTAGACTAAAATGTAAAACACTTCTGCACAATACATTTCAACTAGACTGTGACTATAATATTAAGATTTTGTAGTACTAATTAAGATTTTTTTTTTTTTTTTTTTTCGTTTGACATGTTCCATATTCTAGCTGTGAAGCAATATACGAATACAATGGAATGTAAATAAATACAATCCAACATCAACTTCACTTTCACTTTTTATCTTTGGCGAACCATGCTTGTTAAAGCCATCTTAATTCACACTACACAACTACAGTATTAAGATGCTCTTGTAGTGTTAAAAACTTCCAGCACTGCGCAACACAAGATGCACATACAGTGCACCAACCTCACGAAGAAAAAGAAAAATTAACCATATACCGATAGTTATTTATAACTGAAATAGCTTGAGTGCACCCTCTGTTACAATGGAATCAAATTAATTGTACTTGAGAAAACCTTTTTCTATGACTCGGACAGTTTACTTTGTAATGACAAATAGAATCACATCAGATTTTTAGCTATCTGCGGGCTAATCAAAAAGTCTTGATGGGCCATTACTCGGCCCGGGAACCTAGGGTTGGTCACCCCTCCCCTATGCCATGCAGCCATCGTAGGATTTTTGTTTTATTGTTACTAGGTGAATGATAATGTGGTAACCTATGTTTTATTGCTACATAGTATCCATGAAATAGATTCAGAGAGAAATAATAAACATGTTTGTAAAAGTAATAATTCTTAATCTAAACGGAAAATTAAATAGGCCTTCTTTATGAATAACATATTTGAAATGTGAAGTATTTCTCAATTTAAACAAATACGATTCTGTGAACAAAATATTTCGTTTCCACGGCACGAATTATTACTCTATTACGCAAAACCAAGAAAATCAGTTCATGAGAGTCATGATTTCAAAAACGTGATCTACCCGTAAGTGTACAGGTCTCATTATTAGTTTTCTTGTCCCCTCTTGTTTAATTTAATAAGTATGTCTCTCTTGCTGAAGTAATAACGAAGATGGCAGAGCGAGAGTGCGATGGGAAATCAGCACCTTCAACTGTCGTGTTAGACGACCTGTTAATGGAGCTCATTATAATGAACTTGAGCAAATCATTACTGCAGTTTTGTGCATTGTAATTTGTGGCGTTTTATAGCTTGCAATCATATAAGCCCTTTTGCAGACATACAGTGACTCGTTAAGACGATCACACTTATAACAAATCACAGGGTTTGTTCTTTCCTTTCTTGAATTCCATCCCCATCTTCCCATGATGTGTAAAGGTGATTGGGTTCAAATTCACTTACTATATAATGAGTACTAAAACTGCCAGCTTGGGATATAGCATGAGAAGATCTTTTGAGTTGCTTAGCAATGTATAAAGCGTCTCATCTTTAAATTCGCTTGTCACCATTTCTTTTAGCGCTATTATCTTCTACCGGCACGCTGTTATCAAATATATCTACAAAATTGAATGCCGTATTCTCTGGAATTAATATACCGAGTGACACAAAAGTCGCTTGCGAAATGGAGAAAATATAATTTGAAATGACAAATATGTAAGATAAAGACAAAGGCAACAAAGACCACGATAGGATAGCAACAAGCACCATGTCCATGTTAGCATGTCCAACAGTGGAACGAGCGGGCCGTTGTTCTAATCTTGGTTGAAACAATTTACCTGGTTGAGTTTTTTCCGAGGTTATTCCTCAACCAATTGAAGCAGAATTGCTTGGTAACTTTCGGCGTGCATGCATACCATTCTATCCCGGGTAGTGCAATGGGCTCACCCGAGCGGCCTGCGAGCGAGGACAGTCCCAGTCCGTGCTCTCCCATGAAGGGGGACTAGTAAGGACCATGGTCCATGCCGTGGTTCTTATCGTGATCCTTGTGGTGTCCCATGTCGTGATCCTTACCTTGATCCTCGTCATGGACCTTGTCGTAGTCCATACCAAGGTCCTAATCGATATCCTTGTCGTGATTCTTGTCGTGGTCAATGTCGTAGTCTATATCGTGATCCTAATCGTGGTGCTTGTCTTTGTCGATGTAAAGAGTACTATCATGGTGTATGTTGCGGTTCTTATCGTTCTTATCGTGGTCCTTGTCGTTACACTTGTAGTGTTCCTTGTCGTTGTCCTTGTTTTTGTCGTCGTTCTTGTTGTTTTGTCGTGGTCCATATAGCAGTCCTTGTTGTGTTTGTTATGGCCCTACATTTATCATTTCAAATTAATATTGTCTTCTCCATTTGGTAAGCAACTTTTGCTTCACGCGATAGTTAATTATTAATAACGGAGAAAAATTCGCTCCGGCGCCGGGTATCGAACTGCTATTAATAAATAATAATCGCAAAAGATAGGATCAAAAATTAATAATGTCGTCACATATTTCACACGGTAGGTCATATACTACACATCTAACTGCCTGATAACATCATTAACTATAAATTTTCAATAATGTTCTTAAATATTAAATTTCTTAAAAAAGAATTTCTTTTCTATGTCTAATTCTTTATTTTATTTATCTGACCATTTGATTTAAAATATAGTTTCCAAATTATACAGAAAATCACAGAATATATACTGATTTTACAATATAAGCTATACACCTATAATATGAATACATGGATTCAGAAGAAACCTTCCATAATAACATAAATTTCCTTTAATACGTAAAATAAATTACAAAATTGTGCCGTGCATTGTAAATTAGCAATTTTAAAGAAAATGATTAAAAATCAACAAATACCAACAATGATATATATTGATATAATGTATACAATAAATCAGACAGCAAGAGCAAAGAAGGGTAGATAAAAAAAATGATATTCATTTATGTATAGCGGCCCAAATTGAAAAACAGGACAATTTGAAACTGGATTTATTGTATAAAAGAATGCGAAGAAGTGTGATGGAGTTTATACTAATTAATGAAATATTTGCAAGTCATGTCTGAAGGGCCGATTCAGAAATATCACTATACTATCCGCTCACGCACCAACGAAAAAAAAAAAACGAAAAAGAGGAGTTCTATGACATTTTAGAAACAATTTGCAGGCAAATTAAAAAAATAAGGAATTCTTCCTGCTGCGGGAGACTTCAGTGCTAAGTTGGGAAATAAGTGTCTAGAAAACACACACTTGATGATAATGGTAGGGATAATTAAATTTTATTGGGTCAGCTTGCATACGGAAACAATTTAAGAATAAAAAGTACATGTTCCCCACCCCCAAAAGAATTTATATTGGAACTTGGAAATCTCCCGATTTAGAAACCTTAAATCAAACTGATCAGGAAGAGGAAAAGGAATTGGCTGGGTCACTGGCTGAGAAGAAACTGCCTTCTGAAGGATGCACTAGAAGTAATGGTGAACGGGAGAGAGTTCGGGCAGAAGAAGAATCAGATAATAGACAACATTAAGATATATGGATCATATGAAGATATAAAGGGGAAGGCTAGTAAGGACCTTACTGATAATGAAGTATCGCACGCCCATGGTTTTTCATTAGATCCTACTCTAGACAATCTCTCTCCCGTTGCTTTTGCTGATGACATTGCTTTGATTTCAAGTAGTGAAAATGGAATTACATCTCTGATTAGTTTAGCAGAAAGTAACCTTTCTACTCTTGGTTTGGCTATTAACCCTAGCAAGTGCAATTTAATAGCGATTAAAAGTGGTGTCCTATCCCAGTTTAATGTCATGTCCGCTAATGGTTCGCTCAATCAATCCATTTCTAATCCTAATGACCGCATTAAATACCTTGGTATTAATTTTAATGATGAAATCGTTTTTGATGAATGTGCGGTTTTTACCACATTCAGTAAAAATATCTCTAAACTCTGTCTCTCCCCTTTATTAAAACCTGATCAGAAGGTCACGATTATGAATAAATATCTCTGGCCCACTCTTACTTATCCCTTACAGTGTGCTCCACTCTACCAAATCAAAACCAAATTTCTTAATGATTTAGATAAAGTTACCAGAGGAGCATGCAAAGAGCTTATTGGTCTTCCTCATGACTGCCCAGACGGAATGCTTTACTCCCCTAAAAAATATCGTGGTCTTTCGTTAATTAAAGCATCTTGGGAAGCTTATGTGCAACACATAAATATCTGTAATACTCTTCTTCGTGTTGACGACTCCCATCTCCACAATGTTAGGGACCTTGTAAGTGAAAAAGTTTCTGCTCTGTCAAAATTGAATATCACAGCTATTGATGCTATCAACTGGTCAGGTCGTAAAATTCGCAAACAGTTAAGAAATGACGCATTCCAAACTTGGACAAACCATACCTTGCGTGGTAAAGGGGTTATTGTTTATGGTGATCTCCCCAAGGCTAACTCATGGGTAAGCAATCGAAAGGGCCTGTCTTCCTCAGAATGAACCAATGCTTTGAAAATGTCAAGCAATATTTCGGCGGTTCGCGTAATACCGGGCAGAACCCTAAGCACAACCCGCTGCCGTCATCCAGACTGTAGCGAGCTTGAAACACTTGGACATGTGCTTGGACAATGCCCCAAAGGCGAGCTGCTGATCAATGCTAGACATCATCGTGTACGACATGCTTTGGCGATATCGTTAAAAACTTTAAATTGGGAGATTCATGAGGAAGTACATTGTGTATCATCAGATGGTTCTTTTAGACGGGCAGACATTATTGCTAACAACGGACGCTTAAAACGGGCTCTTGTTCTTGACCCTACTATCCGTTTCGAAAGAAACCTAAATCAGGCCACCGAAGTTGATATTGAGAAGAAGTCCATATATGAACCTTGTCTGCCGTATCTTTCTCAAAAGTACAACGTCCCTCTTAAACAATGGTCCGTCATTGGTTTGCTGTTTGGCAGTAGAGGTTCAATCACAAAATTCACGTGGAATTATTTTAAGGAACTTCACATTCCTTTTGATTATGTAATGTCTATTCTTATAAATATTATCAAGGATTCTCTTCAAATATTACATCATCATCTCTATTTCAATAAATCAACTTATATTTGCCTTCAACAATTAACATTCTTTTTTCTTTAATGTATCACATCACACTATATTGTACATGTTTATTGTATTCAGGACCCTTGTGGTCACTCAAAATTCTTTGAGCTGATGTCTATAATTTAGAAATTTATTTTATAAAGAATAGGGCATTCTAGGTTTACGGTGAAAGACTGCCCTTGGGCAGAACACTATGAATTAATGAATGAACTCAAATAGACCATATACTCGTATCAGTAAATGCGTGACATACTTGTGCTGTTTCTTTTTGGCACACAACCATTTATTTCCATTTTCTCTTTTTTTTTTCTTTCTATCCTCGTTATCTTTCCACTTTGTTTTAGTTCCTCTTACTTCTCATAGATGGCTTATATATTTTCCCTTTGTTCTAGTTCTTCTTACTCTTCATAGATGGCTTACTTCCTCTCTATTTTCTGTCTTACCTTCTCCTTTAGTTTAGTTGTTTTTCTTTTCTTCCATTTATCACGTGATTGCGTTTTGATTTATGATTAGTGGGGGACCAGTTAATATGTTTACGGGGGCCAGTTATTATTTTGTAATAGCGTCAGTTGATTGGTTAAGACCGGGGGCGCATAAAATATTTTTCGAGGACGCATTAAATATTTTTGTAGTAGCTTCAGTCGGCGTCGGACCTTTGTTGAGGAAGGTTGTGTAGAGAGTTGAGTCAATAGTGAGCCTTCGAGTAGGAAGAGTGTTGACGAGTGAAGTCTGGGACTACGACTCGTTAAGGAAAGAAGTGTAGCAGAGGGGTTTACTATGTGGAAGTAAGCCGGGTCTACAAACAGTTAGTATCATTGAGGAAGGACGTGTCGTATACGGGAGCCGACTGTGTGAGAGTGACGCCAGATCTGGAAATAGTTAGAATGTGGGAACCGTGGTTATCAGTTGCTAATTATCGTGATTGGGTCGCGAGGACGAAAATTTAGATACTGCGAGTATTGTAGTTGTATAAACATCGAACTGGGTTCGAGAGTCTTTCAGGGAAGAGTGCAGCCAACTGGGACTAAATAACGGCGATATTAGATTTGTGTTCTGGTGCTAGCTGTGATGTGACTTTTGTACCAACTGGATACTTGAAGCAGTGTGGGTTATGTGTGAGTTTTTTCTACGAGTAAGATGGCAACAGTGTGCAGTCTTTACGAATGTAAGGTAACAAACTATTTCCTTTATTGATGTTATTTTTCAGTTACGAACATTTTACTGTGAAGAAGCAGCAGCGGTATTGTTTGGTGTGTATATTCTCAATAAATGTTTTATTGAGAGAGTGTGTGTTGTTACTCAACTACCTTGACAAGCAGATTTCCATCCCGATCATAATGTTTCATGGCAGGGTTTTTCTGTACTTTATTACAACCAACAAGACTAGGTAGGCCGAGCACGGTTCAGTGTTAGCAGAGTAGCGTGGTTATGATCGGCGTTTGGAATCTCAGAGCCAAGGTACTTGAGTTTGTGCTGTCCTGTTGTATTTTATGTTTCATGATGGATACTGAACTGGTGGAGTGGCGCGCGCTCCGTAAAGACGAGTTGTTGTATGAGCTGAGAGCACGTGGGGAGGAGGTCGACTCAAACGCGGATGTTACTACTCTCCTAGCCAAAGCTAGGGAACTTGGTTTCGTATCCCAGCAGACTCCGCGGAAATATCCTCAATACTGTATCGTTAATGAACTGTTCAAATGTGTAGAAATCGTAGAGTTTTTTTTGGAAGTGTTGGAAGAGTTGAAGGCGGATTTTCAGAAAGAGCGTTTCAGAAGAATATGGAATAGGGTGCTACATTGGGAATTACGACTCAAAGATATTCTCGAGGTTAAGTTAGAAGCCGTGGATAGAGAAAAATTCGAGAAGGAAATGCAGAGGTTGGGTGTAGTGAAAACTGAGCTAGCGGGTTTGAAAAAGGGTAGGATCCAGGAGAGTCAGGTTTCACCTCAGGATACTAAAGGTCAAACCTCGGTAAATAGTTCAAGCGTGGACAGTAAGAAGGACTATCTCAGTTTGATGTTTTCTAAAATGCACCGTTTTAAAGAAGGGGATGGTCTTCTCTGTGAATAGTATACAGTCGGTGATGCGCTTTTTGAGGGTACTGGTGCAACTTAAGGATATATGTAGAGTTTTTCGCATGGATGAGGTCTCATTATTGCATCGGATCTTCCCTTTTGCCAACGGTGTGCTGGCTAACAGATTTTTGACAGCCATCGGAGAGGAAATGTCTTTGTTAGAATTCTACAAGAGTATTTTGAAGGAGTTCATACCCGATAGGAATCGCCATGTTTTCTTTGGCGAATATTTCTACCGGAAACAAAGTGACAGGGAAACTCTGCTAGAATATGTGGAAGAGTTGAAGTTGATTGAAAAGGTTTTTCTGGCATGGCTTTCGGAGAGACAAATAGCGGATGCTGTGTTGTCAGAGGCTCGAGATCCCGAGGTCAGAGCTCAGTACCTGGCCGCTGAACGGCCGCAGAATTTTAAACAGATGAGTTATGTGTGCGGAGTCAGGCGCTATTAGATAGTGGTGTTTTGGTGGGGGCCACACCAAGTAAATCAGCCGGTCCTATACGAGTCGAAAGATGTTTTGTGTGTAACAGAGTAGGTCATTTGGCGCGTGAATGTAATCAACGGGGTCACGTGGAGCAAAATCAGAGCAAGAGTGAAGAAGTCGTTCGGGTTGTGTCTCGTGAGATAAGTGTCCCTCGCGGTCAGTGCCCCGTTGCTAGGGCTCAGTTAGGCGGAGAGTTAGTGGAGGTGTTGTTGGACACAGGCAGTGTCGTTTCTTTGGATAGTTTAGAATTAGCGTGGAAGAAGGGATGGGAGATTATCCCCGGGAACGTGGTGTTGTTCTCGGCTGCTTCCCAGTCTCTTTCGGTCAGTGGTCGTGTCAGTTTGAGGACAGGTAGTTTGCGAATTTAGTTTCTGGGTTGTCGAAGGCTTGTTTAACCCCGCCATCTTTGGCGCTGATTTCATGGCGGAGACGGGGCTTATTGTAGACATCCCTCAGGAGGAATTTTATTTTGCACATGCTTCGGAGGTCAAATTCCCCATTGCTAATCGATGTAAGGTACCCAAATTGCTTCCAATTGGGGCATCAATGGACCTTGTTGCTCATAGGGATGAAGAAGAAAGTCAGGAAGTAGATTCGAGTTCTTTGGGGGAAAGAACGGGTCTGCGTTGGTCAGCCGGAACTGAGTGGTCCTCCGATTCTACTTCCGGAGTTGAGTGAAGTTCCCTTGTCGTTTTCAGGAGTTACGAAGTCTCTACACCACGATCCCGATCCAGGAATCAGTTTGGAGCGTTTTCGGGAGGAACATGATAGGATACCTTGCGAGTTGGGAAAGGGTATAACTTGTTATACCGCTAAAAGTTATCGGGAACCGAAGCCAGGGGTTACCAGGAGATTTGTGGCCGCCGTGTCAGTTCCCCGTTTAAGGTTGGGTTTTGTGGCGCCCAAGAAGACCTTCTCCGCGCCCACGTTTCTCTGCTTAGGGAAGTGCGGGGTGCGCAGCACCAACCACATGGTCAGGGGTTTTTCCCCATGAATGTAATACCCGTGTGGTCGCCGGGTTAAGAATTGCGCCACTGCAGCCCATGCATGAAGTAGGAGTCTTCTAAAATGGGCACCTTTTCTACCAAATGGAATGTTTAAAAAGGGGAAAAGGTTAGGTTAGGTTGTGTGTGTGAGGTCTGGTCAGTTTTCCGTTCCTGTGTTTTATTGTGGCGAAAGGCGAACCGACACTGCAGACGGAGTTTGTGGTGACTTTTGTTAAAATTAGCCTAGTAGAAGTAGTCTACATTGCTGTATGATGTGTGGACGGTATTTAGAATACCGCAGTTTGACTTAAATTGTGGAGAAGGAGTGTGTACCTATTGGGAATATGTGTAACCAGTTGAGACTAATATACTGAAGTATATGGTGAAAACGAAGTGCCGACATAGTTCGAAAGACTATTACACCAGAATTGATATATTGTCAAAGCAAGTTTGAAGACATTACCTTGTGGATGGTATAGTTCATTTGTTTTCCCTCATCTTGGGATTTAATGTTTCATATTCACTTTGATGAGTTGTTGTAAATTTCGTTGTTTTTGGTTGTGTATTATTAAGTGTGTATTTCATTCTAGGTTGGTTTTTCGGTACCATCACAGCTCGGGCTATTTGTTTTAAGGGGGAGGGCCGTTTACCCGCGAAATTATCTTTACCATTTTCTTCTCACTACTTGTATGTTCTTTTTCTCTCTCTCTTTTCTTTTCTTTCTTTTTTCTATGGCCTTTTTCTCTGTAGTTTCTTCTCTTCCTTATTTCTTTTATTTTCTTTTCTTGTCCTGTTTTTCCTTCCGCTCTGTCTCTTTTAGGGTGTTCCTCCTTATGTGGGGATCTTGTGCTCCGATTACTTTTGGTGGGATTTCTTTTCCTATCGCGCCATTCGTGGAAGCAAGCTGTGATTACTACCCAGAGGTCTGTGGATCGAAGGAAATTGGTTGGTTGGAGTGACTGCGACGGACTGCAGTCATTCCGAAGGGCCAAGTGGGTCGCGGGAGAGCATAGAGGAATACAGGCTCGGCCCGTGGACGCTTGGTGCCTAGACGATTTATGGTCGACCGTCTGGATTTTGCAACAGTGGTGGCAGTGCTGGTTGTGCACTGGGATGATGCAGTTTTACAGGCATGTGATGGGACGTGCCAGGAGGGGGCGTTCCCCTCTGGGAACTCTTTCTCTCCACACTGTATCATTGGAACGAAGGTTGGCGCTGTTCTGGAACCGCGCCAGTTTTGGGGGGGGGTCTGTGCCGTTTGTTTTTAGCACACAACCATTTATTTCCATTTTCTCTTTTTTTTTTCTTTCTATCCTCGTTATCTTTCCACTTTGTTTTAGTTCCTCTTACTTCTCATAGATGGCTTATATCTTTTCCCTTTGTTCTAGTTCTTCTTACTCTTCATAGATGGCTTACTTCCTTTCTATTTTCTGTCTTACCTTCTCCTCTAGTTTAGTTGTTTTCTTTTCTTCCATTTATCACGTGATTGCGTTTTGATTTATGATTGGTCGGGGACCAGTTAATATGTTTACGGGGGCCAGTTATTATTTTGTAATAGCGTCAGTTGATTGGTTAAGACCGGGGGCGCATAAAATATTTTTCAAGGACGCATTAAATATTTTTGTAGTAGCTTCAGTCGGCGTCGGACCTTCGTTGAGGAAGGTTGTGTAGAGAGTTGAGTCAATAGTGAGCCTTCGAGTAGGAAGAGTGTTGACGAGTGAAGTCTGGGACTACTACTCGTTGAGGAAAGAAGTGTAGCAGAGGGGTTTACTATGTGGAAGTAAGCCGGGTCTACAAACAGTTAGTATCATTGAGGAAGGACGTGTCGTATACGGGAGCCGACTGTGTGAGAGTGACGCCAGATCTGGAAATAGTTAGAATGTGGGAACCGTGGTTATCAGTTGCTAATTATCGTGATTGGGTCGCGAGGACGAAAATTTAGATACTGCGAGTGTTGTAGTTGTATAAACATCGAACTGGGTTCGAGAGTCTTTCAGGGAAGAGTGCAGCCAACTGGGACTAAATAACGGCGATATTAGATTTGTGTTCTGGTGCTAGCTGTGATGTGACTTTTGTACCAACTGGAAACTTGAAGCAGTGTGGGTTATGTGTGAGTTTTTTCTACGAGTAAGATGGCAACAGTGTGCAGTCTTTACGAATGTAAGGTAACAAACTATTTCCTTTATTGATGTTATTTTTCAGTTACGAACATTTTACTGTGAAGAAGCAGCAGCGTTATTGTTTGGTGTGTATATTCTCAATAAATGTTTTTTTGAGAGAGTGTGTGTTGTTACTCAACTACCTTGACAAGCAGATTTCCATCCCGATCATAACGTTTCATGGCAGGATTTTTCTGTACTTTATTAGAACCAACAAGACTAGATAGGCCGAGCACGTTTCACACTAATTCAATAAATTATGTAAAAAGCTACAGAGGACCCAATTGTCAATCCAGTCACTATCTGGGTAAGGCTATAATAAGATAGAAATTAATTAAGAATAGCATTTCAAAGAGAGGCAACATAAAATCTTGGGATAGAAAGAAATTAAAAATAGATGAGGTAACAATAAACTATAATAGGCTTATAATAGAAGAAGAGGGAGAAATACAGGAGATGTGGGATAAAATGGAAAAGGTACTGAACGAGGCTGTCAACAAATTCGCAAGGGAGCATATAAAAACAATAAATTTTGAGTGGTTCGACAGAGTTTAAAGAGGCCATTAATGACAAAAATAAAGCAAGAGAAAAGATGATACAGAGAGAAACGAGAAGTCATGTAGAAAGATACAAACAAATGAGAAAGAGAGCAAATAAAATTTGTAACAAGAATTTTTAGTAGGTTATTTTACGTCGCTGTATCAACATCTTAGATTGTTTAGCGTCTGAATGAGATGAAGGTGATAATGCCGGTGAAATGAGTACGGGGTCTAGCACCGATAGTTACCCAGTATTTGCTCATATTGGGTTGAGGAAAAACCGCGGAAAAAACCTTAACCAGGTAACTTGCTCCGACCACCTGGTTTCGCGGCCAGACGCGCTAACCGTTACTCCACAGGTGTGGACTGCAACAAAAAAGAAGAAAAATATGTATAGAACGAAGCTTGAAGAGATTGAAACACTAAATCGACAAAGCGAGACTAGATAATTCTACAAAGCAATGGAGAAAATAAGAAAAGGTTCCTACAAAGAATTGATACATTAGGACAAGATATGGTAAACTACTCGGAGATGAGACTGAAATATTTAACAGATGAGTTGAATACTATAAAGAACTGCTCAATAAAGAAGCATTTGAAATACCGTAGGATGGACCGTTGATAACATGAAAAACAATAGAGCTCCTGGAGAGGTTGGTATTATCGCAGAAATGATCAAAACCAGCAATGAAACATTTAAAAAGGCAATACATAACCTGATATGTAAGATTTTTAGAATGAAATAATACCTGACAGTTGGAAATTGGGGATAATATGTCCAAGCTTCAAAAAAGGGAACCAGCAAAGATGTGACAATTACAGATGTATAACACTGCTTAATGCCACATATAAAACCTCACATATTCTTAATGAAAGACCTAAGACATATGCAGAGGGCATTCTAGAAGATGCGGGTTTCTCCCGGGTAGAAATAGACTACCACTATTATGTTTGTGATATGACATATGGTGAATAAATTTTATGATCATAGAATTGATCTCCACATGTTATTTGTGGATTTCAAACAATGTTTTCATTGTGTCAATAGAAATATAAACAGCTCAAGATATTGGAAAAAACGGAATACTAGAAAAGATTAATGCATAGGTACAAATAACTGTGGAGGAACTATAGAAAGAATTACAATAGGTAAGAAATTAAGTGAACCTTTCAAATTTAATGCAGGTGTAAAAATAAGGAGCGGATTGTCTGCAGTTTTATTAACACGGATGTTCATGATACAATGTAAATGTTTGACTCGAAAGGTACTAGCCTATATTTGATAAATCTGCACAGGTATGCGCTTATGCTATGACATAATAATGATTGTGAGTGGAAGTGAAAGGGAATTTAAACTACAGTATTATATTCAGAGGTGGAAATGTATACTAAGAAAACTGGCCTTATAGTAAATGAAAACAATTTATCTCCTTCAGAAAATAGAAGAACCCTCGCAACCTGGTGTTGAATGGTATTACGTTTGAAGGTGCCTCTTGTTTCAAGTATCTTGGCACATTGATTAGATCCGATAATAAGATGAATGATACAATCGTAGAAAGAATAAAGGCTGGAAATAAAGCCTTCTGTGCAAACATAAGTTATACAGAGTGGGCGAAAAGTCGCTTTCCCCAAACACTTCCTTACATTTAATTATATTCAATTTACATTTCATTACACATTCCTTTACAGAAATTGTTCAAAATGGAGGCCCCTTTTCTCGATACACAATTCACATCTATTCGTTTATTCAAGTTATGGCATCTGTATAAGTGTATAAATATGAACCCGAAGAATGAATATTGGGGAAAGCGACTTTTAAACCCACCTCGTAAATTTTTAATAACAGATTAATATCAGGTAGTACGAAGCTTAAAGTTTATAAGATCCTGGTACAATCAGTTGTTATATATGATTCAGAGGTTTGAACTCTAAATTTAAATTGTGAGAGTGTTCTTAGGTCCTTTGAACGAAGAATCCTTAGAAAGATATTCGGACCTATCAAACAAGATGAGCACAGATGGAGAATACAAAATAATCAGGAATTAAAATTATTTAATAGAGAACTAGGATGCTGTTAGATTTATTAAATCACAAAGATTGGGACGGCTGGGATACCTTGAAAGAATGGAAGATAACCATATGCCAAAAAGAATGTTCAGAGGAAGACTTCACTCAAGAAGAAGAAAAGGCAGTCCAACAACAAGATGGTTGGGCTGTATAGAGGCAGATCTTACTGCAATTACGATTAAAAACTGGAAATTTAAGGCTGGAAACAGAAATGATTGTAGGAGGTCAAGGCTAACACAGGGCTGTAGAGCCAGGGAAGAAGAAGCAGAAGATAAAATATATTATTGTTTTATATAAAATAATTCCGTAAAATTGTTTCTAAAAATTTCCACATGGTATTTAATGAGTGACAAATATTTCATCTTCCAGTTCTTTTCCTATTTTGTATTTCACTCAACAAAAATTTTGAAATTGTTCCCCTAGAACCGAACAAGAGACCTGTAACAAATTTTTTAATACTGTCTTTGTTGACGAAAAACTGGAACTTTCTTGACTGATGAAAACCATACTTCGTCATACCATAGATAATAAACAGGATAAAAAATCAATTTTAAGTTGAAATATAGGCGTATATCACGCTATTCAACATGAAATAAAGTTAGCTTATAAGTGAGAATTTTTTTTGTTTGAGATTGCATGGCAGAATAATATGAAGAACAGTTTCAATATTTCAATACTTTTTTTTCTAGAGATGATAAACATTAATCTCCATCGTTCCAGAAACCGTTAAAATATTTATCAGAACACGAACCCAATAACGTTTGGGTCTCTAAATTGGCCACTACTCATTCGTCCTTGTCTAATCCGTCCGTGCTTAGTACATACTATATGTGCATGATATTTCTTTCAAATTAGTTACTAACGATTACATTAATTGCATGTCAGTCCAAGTTAGCACTTAAAGTGGAAATATGAACATAGGTAAGACGATCTACAGTAAAATAAAATAACAATAATAATAATAATAATAATAATAATAATAATAATAATAATAATAATAATAACAATAATAATAATAATAATAATAATTCCGGCAATGCCGCATAAATGAAGAAAACAATAATAGGCCTTACCTCGAAACCCGCCATTACGGAAAAGTTTTGGCGAACCCCTTGAAATATTTTGCGAACCCCCTGAGAACCATTCACAGCAAAAAAATATTCCAGTCTATCAAGAAAATAGTCCATTATCTTCCTCAAAGTTATAAGACTGATCTGTTCCATCTGGTATCTACAATGGACTGTTTTCGTGATAGACCAGGACATTGTTTGGCTGTGAATGTTTCTCATTTTCAGCATTTGTGTAAAGTTTTGTTAGTCATAGTGTTTTGTTTAGTTTTATGGCCTAGTCAACATGATTTTACATACTTATTTGTCTCAAGTGTGAAGTCCAAGAAACAAGTTTAATAAATAGTTCAGAGATATGAAACTGATGAATGGATAAAATTTCTACATATTCATACGTAAAATTTAATGGAGATTCGGAATATGAAAATTTTAATGTAGGGTGCCATTAAAAAAAATAAAATTTACTGTCACATCCTGCATATCTGAATAACTAACTTTTTTGGACCAATGGTATGATATTGTATGGCTAATCTCCAACAACTTTTGTATATAACTTTTTTTTTTGTAAAATTAAAATTTCAGAAGTTATTAGAAATATTTCATACTTATTGTTCAGCCTGTATAATAAAAGGTACAGGAAAAGAACGAGCTCAGTTCACTTTAGCAAATAATTCAGGAGAACAGTTTAAAGTCTGTCTCTAGCATATACTTTCCATTGAATGCCGAATCTCAAATCTGTCACACCACTTAGACTGTTCACATTATCACAGTGTTTCAGTCATAGGATAAAACTACATGGAATCCTACTACACAGAACACGCATAACATTTTTTAAGAAAAGTAGACAAAGCTGGATCTTTTCATGTACTCTTCCTTAGTATTTGTCTTAATTTCATTTCAATAAATATAAAAATAATAATTTCACTTTCCACTATTGAATCTAAAATTTTGACTTTTTATTATATTTGACAATCTCTCTTGAGACAGAGATAACAGGATTTTGTTTATAATGTGATTAATGAAACAACTGAATTTATATTAGTTGTAGTAATTAAGTTGCTATAAACAAATTAGTGGAAAACAAATATTTTCCATTTTCTATCATAATTTTTGTATCATTGTAAATAAAAATATTTCAAACGTAGAAATTAGTATTAACTAGAAAGCTCCGACATTGGGACTCACTTTGATAGACTGTAAAAAATAAATATAATTAATATATACAATATGGAGAGAAAAGCATGATTTTTTGAGGTACATGATTGTAACTGGAGGTCTACAAATGTATCAAGGGCAAAACTGTGTTTGTACCATATTTTTCACTACCGGGAGTAAATTTTCGCGATTTATTTCTGAAATTCTAATTAATAAAGTTCGCTTGAGCTATTTTACTGAGCGCATATTCACAAATACAAAGGAAATGTCATGGCAACAACGATTGATATGTTTCATTGTTAAGTTGTACTTTCTTTCTGCGGAGGAAATATTAATGATATCCATACCTCTGATTGAGGATTTGCCTGATATGTACACTTAGCGGCAAAAAGAATGGGACGGCCAACAATTTCTAAGTTCCAGAGACATACACTGCGCATGCTCGTCTCGTCAACGCCGTAGTTCACTAGGTAACACATAATTAAACCATTTAAATTTGCTGTATTTTGTTTAAGAGGCTAAAATATGTAATAAAATCGAATGGCGGGTTGATTCTAGATACATCAGGGCCCTTGAAGAGTGAAATAGTAATAAAATTGATAAATACAAAATCGACCGGAGCGAATATGAACAGGAAAACCATGTATTATGCCTAACTGACATAAACAGTTGCAGTAGCGTAAGTTGTTACGGCATTGGTATATTGAACAAGGTAGTAGTAGTAGCTCAAGGTTCGAATCTCCCGCAATCTTTTTTTTATTACAAATTTGCCATCATATGTGTCTCGCAAAGCTATAATTATGTGGCGATATATCTTAGAATATGCCCAAACTCTAATAATAATAAACCTCCCTCTCTCTTTCAGGCAATACTGCTATCTGTTAATATAACGTTATGTCTCGTCATTACGCTTGAAGATGGCACAGAAACAATAACTCCTTGCCCTGGTTCGCATAGGTTATTCTGCGTATGCTACTCTCCGACAGGACTTCGATTGGAGAAATGTCATTTTCTCCGACCAGGTAATTGCCTCCAGTAACATTCTGTGTATGCTACTCTCCGACAGGACTTTGATTGGAGAAATGTCATTTTCTCCGACGAGGTAATTGTCTCCAATAGCAATGATAGTGCTGCCCTAGTTTATTGTATGAATGACCACCGATACGCTTCGCGTGAGGGTCGCGTATTGGGGGTGGATGTCATACGATGGGGCAGGACTTCTGGAACGCATCCACGGTCTGTTTACGGCAGAAGTCTACGAACACGTTTTGGCAAATGTAATGAACCCTTTCGCCCGAAAACGATATCCAGAAGGAACACTTTTCTTCCAGCAGGATAATCATCCGATATACACCGCCAACCGGATTCAAAGATGGTTAACGAGGAGGCGTCATGTCGACCCAGTCGACTGGCCTCCAAATTCACCAGATATGAATCCGTTTCAAAATTTGTGGGCTGCGGTCAAAAGGATCCTACGCTCTAATTGGGCAGAACAACCACCCGTTCGGAAACCTGAGGAATTGTGGGACAGAGTTCTAGATGCAAGGGAGAAGATGGCCAAGAATTTAGACCTGTTCCATAATCTTCTGGACTCCATGACGCGCAGAATGAGGACAGATGTTGACGCAGGTTGTTTGTGGACGAGATGCTAGTCCCCACCACAGCCTTGTTTTGTTAATATATTAACAAATTGTTTGTTTTTGTTAATTTAATTATTCATTTGTGTTTGATATACGTCCGTTTTTTTAGGATGTGAAACAAGTATTTTTGTTTATACAGACCAGGTCTCACCTATTAATAGCCAACGGGTGATGGACAATAATATTTTTACAAGGCAGGCATAACGAAGTTTGTTAACAAATGCCATTTCACATTTAAACTAATAAATTAAGTAAAAGTTAAAATAAAAAATATATATATAAGTATATATATAATTTTACCGTACCAGGAGGCGAACTCACAACCTCTGGCACGGATGTCAGACTTCTTACCACAGGGCCACACACTGCTCGTAAGGTTTATTACATTATAGATGGATGACTATCAATGAAGAGACACCTCAGCAATGCCTTGCACTGGGTTACGTTTACACGAGTGAACCGCGCGATAGAACTTAGCATTTCTATCGGCCAAGAGTCGCTTCATTCTTTTTGCCGCTAAGTGTACATGTATTATCAAGCAGTACATCTCACTTGACGATATGTATCAGAGGAAGAACAATAAGTACTGTTTGTGTACATCTGAAGTCTGACTCGTGTAATATGTAGCTAGTCGGCGATGTATGCAATGGAGAGGGAAAGAAACTTGCCACTCTACCCCATTATCTCCTGGTTTAGTTGTCTGATGAATGCCTTATTGATGTCACTTATGAGATTCAAACCTATCTTTGGACAGTTGACTAAACAACAACAATGATATCCAGAAGTGCAAAGAAATTAATAATTATAAATTGTTGAGACCTGAGAAGTTGGAATGGAATGTAAGTTACTACATTCAATGTTAGAAAATTAAGGCGATTATGGAAAGTTATATTCAAAATGTATGGACATAAATTTTTAAAAACTATCGAAACAGAAACCGATTTTTCAGGCGTTTGTATTGTAAATTAAATTATACAATTTTTTGTGGGCACGACCACCAAGTGCACTCTGTAGATCCAACAGTGAGTCGGGACTAATAGGTTAATAATCACTAATATAGAACATTGAATATGTTTCATATTTGCTTCGAGTTTAAGATCACAGTCGTTGGAAGCCAAATATATCACGTAGTGTTTGAAATTTTGGATAATCCTTGTAAAATATCGTTCGTTAAGATGAGCCCCAAAGGTGTCTGTCGATGCTCCAGGTGCTCGCGTCCAGAACTAATTGCTCCCCGATAACTCGGCACAAAAATGAAGACGGAAACGACGCGCAAGCCACCCACACCTGTCGATACATCCGATTGCCACAGAGCGTTAACAGACGAAGAAAAAAACAGAAGCTATAATACAACTGCGCACATTCTCATTATGCAACAGAACTGCTGAGTTCGTTTTTTTTTTTTAAGAGCGTGACTTTGTAAAAATAAATTGGTACGGTATTCCTTCAGCGCAATGAACTTATTTTCGGAATTACTTTTCTCCCATATTATCCTAAAAGCAGAAACTAATTTTGAACTGAAATTATTTGGGATCACGTTTCTTCCATAGAAACAATACATATAAACTATGTGAGCCTAATTATTTTGTTGAATTTTAATGCTCACGTTACAAATTTATGGAGAACATGTCTTAATTAAGGCATTAGTCAAATGTCTTAATGTTGGGATTATGCATAATGTCTTTTGTATGCAATCCACAAAATTTACATTCATCCTTTTATTTGACTGCATATTAAATGATTTCATTCAGGTATGTGTTTTTTAATAATGGTTCAATACAATAAACTGTAAACGGTGATATTATCCACAACATCATAATGAAATTAATTTATGAAAAAAGCGTAAAATGTGTGACAAAGTACGACTAAAGGTACGTATCACCTTGAATTCTATATTTGACACGAATTAAGTAGATAAAATTCATTACTTCCAGACACAAAACCACAGAAAAATATTCAGAATTATTTCTTACACCTACATCCGAAAATTAAAGGGAGAAATCTAGGTGTGGTTGTCGAGTAACGGCCGTGGGTTTTACGTGAATATGTCTGGCTTAAATCGACAGATCTAGACGATTGGCACCAAAATCAGTGCGCAGCACATCGGAGTAGCGAGATGTAAAAAGTAAATCCATGGCGCTACAGCCCATGAAGGGCCAAGACCGAGCAATCGGCTGCTGGCCTCACGTCCACATGCCGAAGCAGAGGTGGGCGATCATCCAACCAGAATAGAGGTATCGTGTGGTTTGCACGATGGTTCCCCCAGCCGTTATAGCTGGTTTGCGAAACCGGATTTGCGTTACCTATTTGTAGCTCCCCAAGTGCATCACGATGCTGGCTGGCACCGCCCCCATACACTGGCCGAAATTTCATGAGAAAATTTCTTCCCCCATGAGGAATTGAACCATCGCGCATTCCGTAACGTGAGTCCCAGGCAGGATGCCTTAGACCACGACGCCACGGTGCGGGACAGTAGCGAGATACATTGTCTGGAAATTTTCGTCCACGCTCAAAATGGCCGCGTGACTCCATCTGCGCCTAGCGCACGTGCGGCGCCAAAATAGGCCATGCTCGTATCGTAGTCATATACCTGATCGAATGAGACTATATTTATTTCAATCGTGTTGTTACTCACGAAGTTATAGTGTCGGGATGGATTCACACTGCAAACGTTACATCGCCGTTTCCGTCCTGGTACCCCATGTGTCGATGTGACATTAAAGACGTATTCAACTTCAAAATTCGTTCGATTAAAACAATTTGTAGCTATCACCCAATTAAAAACTTGATTTTCTAGAGAAGAGAGACTATCTTAATGTGATTGAAGAAATTCCGGAAAACCTTGTACATAAATAAGTTAGTAACACTGGGTAACAACCAGAATGTTACGAGAACGAAATAAACCAATTGTCAACAATTCTGTATAGCTAATTATAAATATAATAATAAAAGTGCCTGCTGTGGTCTGATAGTCTTGATACAACCTATGTCTGATTTTATTTATTTCACACAAAATTTACTGCATTATAGGGTGCAGAAGTCAAAATACTAACCCTTAGAAGTGAGAAGGAGGGAGTTTTATGGCATCTTGCAGGATTTTGGCCACTCCTATTCGATATGCTTTTCCAATATTTTAGTTGAAAGTGAAATTTTCCTAGAAGAACACTAGTTTTGATCTCGGTTTCGTGTTACCTTTTCTTGGTGTTTTATATATTTGGCAATAGCAGCACAAACATTATTAATTATCTTTAGAAACGAGTTTATACTACAGAAAAATTAATGACATTGAAAATAGTGCTGAACATTTTCTTTGTAACTTTTTTGAAAATGTTACTTTTATCTTCTAAAAGCGAAATATATCTTCATTAAAAGAAACCTTATCATTTCTCTTTTGATTTAAAATCCGAGCATTGTCTCGGGCTGGTAACTATGCTTCCAAGACTCATCACTTGTTATTCCCCAGACTAGCGTATCGTTCCCTTCATCCTGACTATTCGGATCAAGTCGCCAATCTTTTAAGACATTTTACTCTGTAACAATCTCCGCTCCAATCAACTCTGTGTTCGATAGTCTACTTACCCACCCTTAATTTCTGCATCCAATTTTATTATAGATAGTTTGACGTAATAGGCAATGCTTACCATTCACGGGCAACAATTCTTATGAATATCCTTCGATGTCAGATATTTTTCCCTGAAAAGTCGCACAATGGAGCACTGCTCGCCAATGCTACAGTCGTGCAGAGGTGTCGCCATCTTGCAACTGTTGCTTCTTTCTTTCGCTTATGTTGTTTGTGAGCACATCGATCACCATGACACCTGACTAGTACAACCACCTAGAGGTGATAGCTTAGGTGTCTCATTATGTAGGTAGTTACTTCGATTTGTAACGTACTCTTTCTCCTGTGTGCTACAGTAAAACAAAACTATACATTTAAAACAGTTAGTTATCAACAAATTGAAACGTTATTTCTCTTAAAGTATGAATACTTATTTAGCATCATCAGACATCGAAAGATTGAACCTCACATAACTACAATATTTCATCGCTGGGGCAGGACCTATAAAACATTTTTTTCTACCTCTAATTGATTTAAGTGGCTAAAATTAGAGGTCTTGGAAATTAAGATTAAAATGTTGGTTTGAATTCTTGTACAAAACAGGCGGTCATAAACGTTAAAAAATAAATAAATGTAAAAAATAAATAAAGTATTGATATGAAACGAATGAACTTCATCATCCTTTGACACAGATGCATGTTTTAGAGTTGAAATGAGAGTGTATGAACCAAGTAACAAATTTGAGTGAGGAAATTTTGAAAACACTTAATTGAGAATGTAAAAAAATCATAAAATATCACTTTAATATCTGACTTTAAGAAATAAATAAAAAGTTTGTATTTCATACAAAAATGACGATATGAAATTTTCCTAATTTGGAATTGTTCTTTAAGTTACGTTACACGTATCATACAAATTTCAAGTAAATATCTTTAATAGTGTCAGAATTTTTGCATGTTGAACAATGAAAAAGGTAAAAAAAAAAATTGTTCTGTAGGAATGAGAGAAGTTTCTACTGTTAAATGTCCAAAGAGCTCGAATGACCACTTAAAAATAATAACAGATCATGTTTCGCGTCGTATCATGATGCGGGTTTCTTTAATGATATTTATATAGACTAGATGGACCGTTTTTATATAAAAAAAATAAAATTTCTTATTTGGTTCTTTATTTTTATTTCATACAGGTTCTGCCTCTTAATAAATGCATAGATCTAAGAAATTTAAATGAATTAGTTGTGGATTAACTTATTAATATAATCTGTACAATGAGGTATTCCCTTTTCGCCTGCCACCAACAGACTATTGTTTCTTCACCATTTCAAATATTTTCGATGTAGATGCAGAAAACAACGGGTAACAGTTGCAATGTAACGCAACAAAGTGAGATCTACTCAGGCAGTTTCTTTTTCTCTTGTACGAAGGAGGGACCCGAAGGCTTGCACAGCAGCCAGGGGCTTATTGTGCTGACCACTCTATTCTGTGAATGATTGGGTAGCCGAACGACCGCGCTATTGTACAAACATGCGAACTTAACCCGGGCTATTATATGAATGATGATGATGATGATGATGATTATGATTATGATGATGATGATGATGATGATGATGATGATGATGATGATGATGATGATGATGATGATGATGATGATGATGATGATGATGATGATGACAAAATGGGTCCGAGGTTCAACGCCGAAAGTTACCCAGCAATTCTGATTCAAATTTATTGAGGGGAAACCCCGAAAAAAACCCAACCAAGTAACTTCTTCCAACCAGGATTTGAACCTGGGCCCGATCGTTTCACAGCCAGAAGGGCTAACCATTACTTCACAGGCCATTACTTGTTCGTCCCTTTTCTGATCCACTGCTGCGAAACGAAATTCACTTAAATATTTTTTCCTCTAATAATCAGCAATTTTAGTAAAGAAAATTACGTAGACAATGCTGTTGTTGGATTACACGTTTCACACGAAAAACTCCCACATCTGTGACGCTGCATGACACCAAAATCATTAGCGTTGCTAATTTAGCCCTTCTTGATCTAGATCTAGCCTTTTGTACTTCACCTTTGGCTATCAATTTCTTGAAAAAGCCCCTTCGGGCGTTCTATCTATTTAGGATAAAATCTGGTGTTAAATCCAGAATTTTTTGCAATTCACCGCCCTACTCCTTAACATTCTTAGAGTAGGCCTAATGTGAATTTTTATGGCTCCATAACTTGTATTTTTTAATAGTAATTACCACATTCGTCTTTGTATAATAGGTGTACTGTTAGAATGCAGAATGGAGGGGAGCAATATTTTTAAATCCACTGATTAGCCAATAGGCGCCACGTGCCAGACTCCAACAATGTAAATTAAATTAAAAGCAAATCGTAAATCGAGATTCGTACGATAATTTCATTTATTAGTTTGCTATCAGCCGTCCATTCTCACACTTCTTGTCTCTAATGGGGACACAGAACGAATGTTCAGGGTAATGAATGTAATGAAAAACAAACCAAGAATGCAACTTCCTTTGCTATCTGCAATTTTCTCAATACGGTATGGGTTAAAAAGAAGTGACAGCAATTGTTACATATATAAGTTGCCAGATAACGCTATTGACAGCATAGGAACAAGTGTTGTATATCAAAGTGGCGATAAAGAACGTGAAGCTGTACCCTCAAGACAGATTGAAACAGTAGAAGAAGAGAAAGAAAACGACTGGATGGCAATATAATCATAGGAGGAATGATACGCTTATGGAAACATCAATTGGAAGTATATTGTGACAGCGACGTGAGATTCGAACTCACGACCAGCGTCCCGCAAGAGAGAAGATCGCGCGGAGCACTTTGGGATGGCGCGCGGCGGAGAGGGGAGAGGGAAAAGGGCCAACGCGGCGAGAGAGTGGAGAGAGAGTGCGCGCGCATCTGGTGCTGGTAGAGAGGAGAGGGCTCTGGATTTTTCTGGAGTGCCATCTCTAGAGACGCGTGGAACTTTCGAGGCTACGTCGCTGTGGTTATAAATTAAGGACGCGAAGGAACGACAGCAGAGTTTTCAGTTATTCAGTCAGTGAGTAAGCCAGAGCAAGCAAGCCAGACTTGTGTGCCGGAGTTCGACTCGAGTGTGCGTCCGCAACTGCGTCAGCATCCGAAGGCCTGAGTTCGAGTGCAGTGGACCGCAGTTGGAGGGACCTGAGTTCGAGTGCAGTGGACCGCAGTTGGAGGGACCTGAGTTCGAGTACAGTGAACTGTCTCTGAAGGTCTGTGGTTCGAGATACTGTGAACTCGAGTGACTGAGATAGAAGAACTGTGAACTGAGAACTGATAGTTCTGATTTGTAAATAGTGCTTTGTAAATATTAGTTAAGATTAACAGTTCATTGTTGTTCGTAATAGTCCAAGTAAATTGTCATTGTCATCAGTGGAGTGCTATAACGAATACTGTGTTGAGTGAAAATCCAATTGTTGACGAGAGCGTTTAAGGCGAATTGTAGAAAGGAATTATTGTTGTGACGAATAAATTACATTGTTGTTACTAATAAAATTTACAATATTATTATTATTATTATTATTATTATTATTATTTTATTATTATTATTATTATTATTATTATTATTATTATTATTATTATTATTATTATTATTATTATTATTATTATTATTATTGGTGGTGGTGGTAGTGTTGCTGCGAAGGCATGTCGATGACAGAAAATATAGCCCCCTTGAAGTGAAATTATGTCATTTTTGGTATCAGTCTAGCCTGTTCTGTAGTTCCGCAGTTGGCAACACTGAAAATAATTCTTATAGGTTTAATCCCTGATCACATAATATATATGTGATCTGGGATGTAATGTATCGAAAGGCATTTGCATAGCATCTTTTGTAACGTTCCCATCAATTCCTTCATAATGCTTAATTTAATTATCATTTTATTGCCTGTTTTCTTAAATTTTAGTATTGTACCTTTAATTTTAGCACCTATCAAACCGAAATCTATCTATTTATGATGGCCGCTCTTCCTATGCTAATCCGTTTAAAAATTATAACTTTGTAACTCTTTCCTCTTTTTTTCGAATACCTCGGAATCTGACTATCATCATCTGCCGGTCTGTATTTC
Organism: Periplaneta americana; assembly: GCF_040183065.1. Classification (NCBI taxonomy): domain Eukaryota; kingdom Metazoa; phylum Arthropoda; class Insecta; order Blattodea; family Blattidae; genus Periplaneta; species Periplaneta americana. Next base: position 106,822,291 of record NC_091117.1, read on the forward strand.
CAGACGTCAAATCTCACCAACACATTTACCAACGCGGTTATTTTCAGAACTGTCTATCCAGTACGATCTCGCAGACTTGCAATATCAACAAGACTTCCGACCTGATGAAATTCGAAGCAAAAATATCCGAAGGTATTAAATACAGCAATAGAACTGCCTACAGGCCTCCTCCACACGACGATATCCACGGACTGACGTACAGTAGAGCTTACCTGTTACCAAACATGCAGTTATATTCGGGTGATTTTAATGTCTGATGATACCAAATGTAAAGAGAAAATATTGCGATTGGAAAAAGCATTTCCCAACCTGGTATCGTAATTTTGTGGTGTTACACCGATGTTACGCCAACTTATTCTTACAAAATTCAATCATTCTTCCAGTGTATTATCGAACCCTGAACCACAGACAATGATGATACTGAATCGGTATGTTGCATCAGCTATTGATAGAACACTCTGGAAAGATCTCCACGAAACTTTTGACACTATTTCATCAGAATTGTACTTTGATCTAATCCTTGAGTGACTTTGAGAGTTAGTCTATAAATATCCGTGTAAAGGGTAAAATAATGTCTTTCTGTATCATTGCTTGTGTGAAGTACGTCTGTGATCCTGTGACAGACGTATCAGGATTATATACCAGAATAAACCATCTTACATTTATTTACTCAACTTAGAAATTCTACTCTACGTTATTTCGTCTCCTTGGGTCCAAGGACCCCACCCACAATCCCGAAGATAGTAAAAGAGTATCCACTACACCACATATACTCTTTTCTGGTGGCAGCGAGTTGGGAAATGAATTAGAAAGGAGACGACATATTTTCGACACATCTTTACTCTTCAACTATCACCAACGTTGGACCATCGTGGTGATTCAACTTGGCAGTCCAGGTTTGGCGACGCTTGGGCGACTTCTTCCGCTGGCTGGCAGCAGGCAACCATCCTGTGGGATCCGGCATCGTGACTGGCCTAGTGACCCGGAAGGCGAGCAGGCAGAGACCTGATCAACCTCTGCACATCACTCCCGCTTCTCTGGACGGTGGCTCAACTTTCGCGTGGCGTCGAGGCGCAGACCAGTCCCCTTGATTTTCTTCCATTTATTCTGGTAAGTCCTAACCAACCTAATCTTCTGGCATAAAGGCGGATAGTGATAATTTATTGACCATGAAAATTCTTTATCGATAGGACAAGCAATGAAACTCGTCACCACTAAATTAACAGGAGACCCGGTCGAATTGGCCGTATTTATTTAGATAGAAAGTGATTTGTCGGTTATCTATGTGGAAAAACATAAACTGTTTTTAAATTTGTACAATCTAAAACAAGAGGTGACGCAAAACTCACAATTTTACACAGAATAATAGAATGGGAGGAGTTAAAGAAATCCTCAAAGAATTAAGTGTTGCTATTTACAGGGTCTAGCAGACGCAGGGTTAAAATGATAGTCCGCACTATACGTGAGAAGGAACGTCTCACACAGTTAATTGAAATTGCTTTGGATGAAGGAAGTTCAGTATAATCGAGTCAAAAGTCAAGGATAGAGAAACACGATTTAGGGGGTTCAACATCGTTCGGGCCGTGAAGGTTACACGAGCTCTGATAAGAGTTATAAAGAAAAAGATAAAGAAGGAACCCGGGGTGAACGCATTAGAAACGATCCAGTGCTTTTCATATCAGCTATTGGGGGCATATCGTGAAGCATTGTAGGAATAGTCCTAAATGTGGATATTGCCTAGGAGCTATGACTCCAGTTTTTGTTAAGGGCGGGCCCGCCAGAAAGGAAAGGTAGGGATTTAGGAATCCCGCCTCTAAGGAAAGGTAGGAATTTCTCAAGGGTATAGGAATCCTGCCATTAGCCGGGAAGGCAAATTTTTAAGGGACTCCTCAAAGGAATGGGAGTAATGCTGGGAAAGCAAATTTTCAAGGGACTCCTTTAGGGATTGGAGTAATAGTCTGGGAAAGACGTTAATAGTTCGGGAAAGACGTTAATAGTATGGGAAATACATTAATAGTCTGGGAAAGACGTTAGATGCGATGAAGCAGTCGTCATCGTATTCTTTAGAAGATCTAGGAGACTATAACAAAGTTAATGAGAATCTTTTTGTGATTTGTATGACGAGCCCTCAGTTAAAGGAAGGTATAGAGACAATCATTATAGATACAGGTGTCAAGATTTCGCTTGTTAAAGAAAATGTTCTAGCCATTAGATATGTGAAAGAGATGAGTTTATGTCATATCGTAAATGTTGATATTTATTATGATTTTCTTTATTGAAGTTTTGATTGGGATATGTAAAAGTAATATCGTTATTGGGACATTTAAATATGGATATTAATGATGCGATATCTGAAGTTTATGTAGTGATTTATTTACATATGAGTGTAGAAGTTTTGTTAGTTCAAAATTGGATTATACAACATAAAAGTTAAATAACAATACCAAGAATGCGTATCAGGTTGACACCGTGTACTGAACAAATTATATGAATTACAACTAAAGAGCAGGATACAGGGTATCTATCCAAAAGAATTAGGTGAAGGTGTATATTGTGCTGAAGTGTTAGTTAAATGAATAAATTAAAATAACATTTGCATGAATGAAGAAGAAAGGGAATTAACCAAACACTTTTCCGTAATTAACGTTACACCCAAGTTTGAAAACACATGAATTGCATTTAATAATTTGTAGAAAACAAATGCTATTGTCAAAATTAAGGTTAAGTCAAATTCAGGAAGGACAGGAGAAACTTCATGATTCGTGTTATGAATTTCATGATATTTTAGATTACCAGAAGGCACGTTAAATTAAATAAAGGGCATGCAGCTTCGTATTTCTATTACGAATATACATAAAGGAAGAGAAAATCACATTAACATTTATAAGTTGGAAGTAGATAAGCACAATAACACAGATGAAAGATGAAAAACAAGAGTTATTGAAGATAGTTCAAATCCACAGAATTTTACCATTTTAATGGTCCCTAAGAAATCAGATGCGACAGGCGTTAAGAAGTAGAGAATTCGTGTCGACTTTCGTAAATTAAATAAAGCAACCATTGGCGATAGTTACCCTTTGTCGCATAAAGAAGCCGTATTGGATAAGTAGAGAGGAGTAGATATTTTCAGCCTTAGATTGCTGTAATGGTTATTGGTAAATTCCACTGAGTTTAGAAGATAGAGAAAATATTGAATTTAGTATGAGTTCAGATAATTATGAATTCACTCATTTGCATTAAAGGCAATGTTTCAAATATTATTTGATAATGAACTAGCAGTTATATTAGGATTACAGTCATTTGTGTATTTAGAGTGTAGGCTATTATTGTTTTTGCAGAAGGACGATATACAAAAGTCGAAGAGATACTTTTAACTATAGGCTAGTATGGGCATACAAACATTTTGAATCTTACTTGGTAGAGAGTTTACAGCCGTGACTGATCACAAATAAATTTAATGGATATTCTATATAAAGAATCCTAGTTCACGTTTATAGAGATGGCGTGTACTACTTAAAGAATATATTAATTTAAGATAGAATAGATATAAAATAGAAAACTGGAATTCATAATTGCAATGATGACATATTAAGTAGGTACCCAGTAATAACAAGTTCTACGACAGACATAGATGAGGAAAGAAAACCGAAATTGCTTAAAGAAATGCACTACAGAACGTCACCAAGGAGTTTAAAGAACTTGAGAAGGATTGAAATTATACACTGATTGGTCAAATATGTACGAGCACGTTAAACAGTATGTATATTACGCAAGATCACAAATGTCTAATATTGAAGTAAAAAGTAAGGTAAAAACAAAATGATAGTTAGGTTACGCAAAAAGAGTCACAGAAGAAAATTTATTTGGATATCGTAGGAAACTTACCAATTATTATTTACACAGGTTATAATATATTCTAACATGTCAGAAAACTTGAGCAATTATCTATTATAGTTGCTATTCGAGAGCAATCTGCGACAACAGTAGCAAAAGCTTTTGTAGGTTTGTACTAATATTATTTCGAGCACCTTGATCAATTTATGAGTGAAGTGTTCTCAAATTGTTTCGAACTTTTGCAAATTGATGAGTTTAACACAGTAACCTATCATCCAGACAGTAATGGAGCTCTAGAAAGAATGCACAAAGTAGTTGTGGAATTTGTACGCTATTTTGTAGATCGCACGCGTGAAGTATATGCAGTATGTCATTCTCACAGTTCATATAGAAATTTACAGTTTATGAATTATTGTTTCGAAGAATATATAATGTTCTCAGTTTATTACAAAGAACCTTAATCATTTTGTAATTATAATGATGTCATGAAGGAGATAAGACAGGAATTTGAAGGTAGTAGGAGGAAGCCAGAAGACATCTATAAGAATCAAGCAGATAAGAACGGCTAGACATAATCAGAGGTTAAAAGAACAAAAAATATAAGAAGGGAGAAAAGATTCTCATTCACTAAGAAAAAAGGAGTAAGAGAAGCATTATGGGAAGGCCCATATGCGTGTGAGTAGGTCAAGGGACCTAATGTTGTAGTTGAGATAAGGAGGAATAAGGAACTTACGGTTCACAGTAACAGGACTAAACCGTATGTTAATTAAGGAGGTCAAGGGACCTTATAAAGGTAAATAAGGGGCTACGGTGCTTAGTAATAGGAGACTAGACCGTATGCTATATGGGGCTGAACAATGAAAATGCACTGGTCGCTGATCGTTTTCTATGTGGGCATTATAAGTTTAAGCATCGCTGATCGTTTTCTATGTGGGCATTATAAGTTTAAGCATTGCTGATCTTTTTCTATGTGGGCATTATAAGTTTAAGGATCACTGATAGTTTCAGGATCGCTGATTGTCTTCTATGCAGACACTACAAGTTTAAGGATCGTTGATCGTTTTCTATGCGGGCATTATAAGTTTAAGGTTCGGCGATTGTCTTCTATGCGAACACTAAAAGTTAAAGGATCTCTGATAGTTTCAGGATCGCAGGTCGTGTTTCAGTCGTTTACTATAAGTGGAAGCATCGCTGGTTGTCGATCGTTTTCGCATGTCGTAAGTTTAAGGGTCGCTGATCGTTTTCTTCTTCGTACACTATAGGTCTAAGCTACAGGATCTAGCCATAGGAGAGGATGTGGTCAGGATAGAGATGATGGATTCACCAACAAGAATATATTTCGACAATATAGGTACTATCCAGTTCTATCCAGCGCAATGGAGTTTAATAACTTATGTAGATTTGCAACCTACTAAAGAACTGTGGCAAAATACAAAAGATGTAATGATAAGATTCAGGAAAATTTGTGAGGAAATAAAAACGGAAACATGGTATCCGCGAACGGACTGTGAAGCTAGTACTAACTATTTTAGGTCTAAAGTCAGAGCAGTAGATAGAGTAAAAGGTGTTTTGACAGATTTAATTGGAAAAACAGAAGAGTTCACTCGTTTTCGAAGAGGTGTTTTAAATTTTGTAGGAGGGGCTTTAAAATTCTTATTTGGTACCTTAACACAGGATGATGCAAGGAAATATAACGAGCACATTCAAATCCTAGAAAGAGAACAAAGAGAATTTTTGCATTTAACAAAGCAGCAACTGACTATAACGAAATTTGTATTAGTAGGCATGAATGCTACTTTACGCAATATTAATCGTAATGAAGCAAATTTAAAGAAAAGTATGCTAGCGCTAGGAAAACAGTTAAGGAATATCATTCAAAAGATACGAAAGGAACTAGAAGTGATAATGATATTAAATATGTACATACTTTCAATTCAGAGAGGTATTGAAGAGTGTCAACAGGCGTTTCATCAATTGATAGATGTCTACCTGCATTCTCAAGATGACATTCTCCAACCCCAAATATTAATAATAGCTAGATTTACCGAATTATTGCAACAACAGAAAGTGCCAGAAGTTTTGGTTTTTCCCATCCTAAGTACCTTGGAAATTTTGACCCAGATTAAACCTGTAATATATACCCAAAATCAATGTATGTTATAAGAAACTCAAGATCAATATTTAGTGTATGTTATAAGAAACCTTTATTGCAAGATAATATGTGTGCATTGTATAAAGCTTTATCTTTCCCTCAAAATTGACATGGTAACCAAACAAGTTTCACCATAGTGAGGAGAAAAGAATGCATGATTGTGGACTCTTTAAAACAAAAATTTGGAAGAAGTTAATCTAGAAGATCTTATGTGTCGTGAACAAGAAAGTGTTTATTTTTATGTGTGTGCAGAAATCATATCAATTAACAATTCTGTTGACAATAGTGATTGTGAAGCAACTCTATTACATCGAAATACAAAGGTTACAACTAACGATTATGTGAACATCGTGTGCTTAAATTTAAGAAGGACGCGACAAACTGAGTCTTGCATTACAATGTAAAAGTTTGACTATACACGGTGTATTATATGGTATATCATACGAGTATGTACCAAGGTAAGAGTACACAACAAGATGTGATTCTAACTGCTAAATAATATTAATGGTTATTGGTTATTAGAGGAGATGCTAATATTAATTTTGATTGTTGTTTGTTTTTTTTAGTAAACTGGATTATATTACGGGAAAATTGCCAGTTATCAAACTTCATAATTTTGTATCTTCCTTTGATCTTTTGGTAATGGCTAGTGTTAAAATGGATGAGGTGGAATACTCAAAATTTAATACTTTTTAATTAGATACTTCGAAATTCACTAGTCTTATTGTTTTCCTTGCTCTGATTATTATATGGATAATGTGTTTGTTATGAGTGCTGTCGAATAGGAACATAATAGTTAATAAGAAAATGTAAACCTAGAACCTGTTGAGAGCACACAAGAAAAATCTTATGTATCAGAAATTGTCCATAGAGTATCATCATTGTACAAAATGAAGGTGGAAGTATCGAGACGTAAGTACGCTTTACCTTCACTTACCGCAGAAACGGAAAGTGAAGAAACCTCTCTAAAACCTTTGTGACGTTCAGAAAGAAATAAGAAAAACGAAGGTACGCCTTTAAATTGGAAACAGCAAAGAAAAAGTTTACAGCTGTAGCATTAAACTTTTTAAAATAGGGGGAAGGTGTGGTGTTACACCGATGTTACGCCAACTTATTCTTACAAAATTCAATCATTCTTCCAGTGTATTATCGAACCCTGAACCACAGACAATGATGATACTGAGTCGGTATGTTGCATCAGCTATTGATAGAACACTCTGGAAAGATCTCCACGAAACTTTTGACACTATTTCATCAGAATTGTACTTTGATCTAATCCTTGAGTGACTTTGAGAGTTAGTCTATAAATATCCGTGTAAAGGGTAAAATAATGTCTTTCTGTATCATTGCTTGTGTGAAGTACGTCTGTGATCCTGTGACAGACGTATCAGGATTATATACCAGAATAAACCATCTTACATTTATTTACTCAACTTAGAAATTCTACTCTACGTTATTTCGTCTCCTTGGGTCCAAGGACCCCACCCACAATCCCGAAGATAGTAAAAGAGTATCCACTACACCACAATTTACTAATCACGTAAAATATGGGAGCAGTTTGTATATATTATTTTATTTATTTTGTTTGTTTATTTTATTTAGTATTTAATATATTTTATTCAAAACTATACTGTCATGGTAACTAAGTGCACTGTAATGGATCTGTTTCAGTATAGTTTTATCTTATGAAAAATTATTTCCCTAGCAACAAGGTTTCTGTGTGGGAATTCTAATTTTCAAGGTCTAACAACAATAGCTGTAAATACAACAAAAAACACGATCGTGCAAAAATTTCTTTAGAGTACTTCAGAAAAACTTTTGACGAAGTAAAAAGAAATCTAATATGGAAAATGTTGGTTAAAATAATTTATCTCAGCGACTTTTGAGAGTGTAAGAGTGTATTTATACGAAAAACAAATTGAAGACTTGAATTGACAAACATCCCAAATCCACTGCAGTAAATTATTGAGGAGAGCAAGGATTGATATATTTGTAGGATTAAAAAGTACAGGCTTGAATTCGGACTTGGGATATTCTTTTTTCGCAGGATGGTAGTCTATGTAAAACACAATATAAGTATTATATCAGGTAAAAAGTCAAATTCGGTAAATTTTGAACTTTTGATTTTTCAATTCAGGTCTTCAATTTAAGGTAGGAAAATGGTCAGAAAACATAATTTAGTACAGATTAACTTTGCAGCACGACAGGGACGTTCAACCTCACCAACAAGCAAGTTCCAATCTCCGTTTGACGCTCCCTGCTCTCTTCGCCGCCCTAACTTGCGGGCAATGCTGCCACATTATCAAACATATCGCACTTGACAAACGACCGGCTCCTAGCAGTAAAAGCAAGTTGATAACGTTACCATGACGGCTGACAAGCTGTCACATATCGAAAGAAACGTTAACTTAATTCTACTATAGTTGGCTCCAAGAAGTATATTTAGTGCATGTAAAAGTAGCCTTTTCTCTTGAACATGAATAAGGGCAAAATTGTACCTACGTCGGGAATCGCCATTACTCCATTCTGAATTCTTGATGGCAGATACCGACTATACCTACATAACCATTATGGAGGTCTATATAAGGATAACAGTAATATTTAGATTAAAATCTCGCTGGTCTATAACCTTCTATGTTCAGTGAGACACACCAGTGCACAAAAGCGATATGCACAAATGGGAAAAGGGTATCAATAAGGCCGAGGAAAGTTCAGAACAAACAATGACATAGATTTTTTTCAGTGCTTAGCATTGGAAACCAACCACGAACCATGTATTATGTACGCTTTGTGATATGTATGTATTCAGTAGATCCAAAAAGAAATAATAGTATTACCAACATAACTGTCTTGTTTTCATAACTAATGGCCAAGCTACACATGTTTATCAGTTTCGACGAAATGATACATAAAATTACTTCGTATCACTTCATTGCCAGACAAATTATTTATTAGCGTTCCATACGAAGTAGAAACGATAAATAAAGTAAATACAGGATGTCCCATGAGAAATGTAAAATACAGTAATTCAGGATAATGTCTGGGTTAACCTACATCGATTTAACTTTATAACTTATACCTATGTCCGAAGTCTAATGGTTGATGAGAAATTAAATGGAGAAATACTGGAACATCTAGCGGTTACGTGTACTAAGTTATACTTGATGTGTGTTTTTTTTTCTTAGCTATTTAACGAGCCTGCAACAACTACTAGGTTATTTAGCGTCGATACTTCATGTGTTATGCCAGATTTTTCTGTAAATGGCACCATCTGAGCACCGCAATGCCATCGCAACACACACAATTGCATACACGTTCACTTGTCATTTAATTCGTGTATTCGCTTAATGAATATGCAGACATACTTTCTTGTTTATGGATTTTGTTATGGTAATGCATTGACTGCTGTTGAGGAACATAGACGACGTTTTCCCAATCGAAGGGTTCCATCTAGCTGTGTGCTTTCTCTTGTTTACCGGATGTTATCTGAAACTGGAAAGCTACCAAGTGTTTCAATGAAGTCGGAAATAGAACCTGTATCGGCGCCTGATATGAATTTACAATTCATAGAATCCTTAAAAAGGGCAACTTTAGTAATTTCTCTTGAGTAATTATTTTATTTTGTTACTGATTTTGTACTTAATCATGAAATAAACTTATTGGAACAATACAAGAAGCAGCATTTTCAATAATGTATCATATCACAATGCTCTAAAACGTATAAATACGTTTATAATTCCTCTCTCTATTTGATAGTTCCCCCATTAATAACTTTCCAACCCTTGCATTCCGCACATAAGTATATCAGGTTAAATCGAAGTAGTTTACCCCAACCACATTATCCTGAAGTATTTTACATTTTTCCTGAGACATCCTGTGCCTATAGCTTTCCCAGAACGTCACAGTTATGGTAGACTGAACCCACATTATAATTAAATGGGATCTTCAGCTGGATGGGATCATTTACTTTCAGTTAAAGCGCAAAATTGTTTGTCGAGATGTATTTACGTACAAAATTTGGTTAAAATTTGCACACGAATGTAAGAATCACTACGAGAGACCATAAACATGAGAATTTCACCGGCTCGTTTCCTCGTGTTGGCACTATCAGTCTCATTAGTCTTCTGGCACGCGTGTGATGGACAGCGCAATTAAGCAGGCCCGCTATCTCAAGGTAGCCACTTAGCATATAATGACTTCAGTTTCATTCATGTTATCAAATAGTAGCGCGGGCCGGCCCAAGCACCACAGATTGTTCATCGTGCTTTAACACTGTTATTTAAGGTTCGGTTCAAATGTACAGACTCGCCATTCACTTTTTAGCTCGTCCGAAGACCCAAATCCCATCAAACATGTATGGACATGGTTGGGAAGCTATTGCAGAATTGCCCTCAGTACAACAGGAATGGGGAATCTTACAACTAAATGACAACTAATCAATTTTCTGCCAAGACGCGTTACTTCGGAATAGACTACCATACATTAAAATATTATGAATTTGTACATCATTTTTTTGTGTTTATACAGAGTGCATAAAAATACGAGAACAAACTATGAGTGCGAATTCATCACACCAAAAAAAAAAAATCATATAAAAATATGTTCATAAATTCCTGGTTTGTGACATGAGTTATTCCAAAACAAAAACACATAGCCATATTTCAATTCAAACGGATTACATTTACAATGACTCTGCATTTCGAATGTCCATTTGAATAAACTAGGTTTTTTTACATGTCCTCACAGATAAAAGTACAAATGATTGAGGTCGGACCAACGTGCTGGCCATGGAATTGGTCCTGCCATACCTATCCATCTCAAATGGATATCCTGCGACGGTTGAGCTCTCAAATGTAACCAAACTGTCATATAAGTCGAACGCACGAAACAGACTACCCACGACTGTAAACAATTTTCTTTGACAACGTATGGCCATCTGCGCTACAATGTACATCAGTAGGTATGCATGTATCGATACCATCATAAGTTAATCATTTGTATCGTAACAAACTTAAGTTGTTGAATTGTACCTCGAAACATGTTGAATGCCATCTTTGGAATAAATCATAAACCATGCATTTCCAGACATATAGGGGAGAGTTGGGTAGTATCAGACATCGGGTAATATCGGACAGTGAGTTTCTTTCATCTTCCACCAGATGTCGCATACAGAAACGTAACCATGTCATTCAGGTATTACCATCTGTTGGTAGATGAAAGAAACGCACTGTCCGATATTACCCGATGTCCGATACTACCCAAAACTCCTATGTTTTTATAACTCGCACTCAAAATTTGTCCCCGTATTTTTTATCCATCCTCTATTAGGCTAATCTTTCAGTAATGAGATTTTTGTTCCAATTTCAATTTATGTCAATGTATTTAAATTAACCCCCTTTCGACATCACAACTATGCTAACAGCTCCCCATCACAGGCACTGGACTTCTATTCCCAGAGGAGTCTGCATGAGCTATGGCGGGAAAATTTATTGCGCAGCAGGTTTTTTCCAAATAATTCATTTTTGCCCCATACTCTCATTCCACCGTTAGTCCATTTAAATAAACTATGTAATTGTCAAGTGTTGTCGGGCTACTTTACGTTACAAATTCGCAAGGCTAGGTTCTCGTACTGTAGCCATTGCTTATGGTAATGTTTATGTAACTGTGTTGTCTATATCTCTGGGTTATGTCTAATCCGGTTAATATTTACAGTATAAGAAGCGACAAAATTCTCTGAAAATAGTGAAGTTTCCTGCTATTTCACTTAATACGAGTTTAAAGATTGTAATTTAACGAATAAACAAACAAAAAATATACCTAGAACATAAATCAACTGCATTTTTAAATACTACAGCATTACTCACTTGAGCGATAGACACACAAAAAGACTACTTCTCGTGAAATAGGCTTCTGATTTTTCATTTCATTTCATTTCATTTCATTTATTGTATTCTGTAGATCTTATATTAGCAATGAAGCTTTAAGATGTGGAACAAGTCTAAATTTTACAAGATTACAATTTTTGGAGAAATATAGTGAGATGAGGCCGAGAATTCGACAACAGATTACCTGACATTTGCATTTACTTCGGAAAAAACCCAACCAGGTAATCAGACCAAACGGAGATGAAGCGAGGTGAGTACGAGGACTCGCCATACACCGCTCGGCATCCGCCCCACGACTGGGGAAAACCTCAGAAGAAACCAATCAATCAAGCCAATCGGGGGATCCAACCCAAGCCCGAGCGCAGCTCCGGATCAGCAGGCAGAGAGTCTACCAACTGAGTTGCATTGGTGGCTCTACTAAAAATATACAGTAGCTACATAGCAATTAGATTATTAAATTTGCAAACCCAAACGATTATTCATCAGTTGAGCTATAAAAACAATACATAACAAGTAAGTTAATTCAAGAATTGAGATAAGCCTATTTAACCACAATTATGTTCTACACGAACTACTGTACACTAACACGGTTTTCTCTATTAATATTCGAATTGGATGTAAAATGTTAATTGTTAGGTATGTTAGACCGTTCTAATGTTACTAGTTTTATGTTTCAGGTAATAATTGACATAGGGATCTTATACAGAGTGTTTCAGTGGGATGTCCCACTATTTAATTAGCTGTAACTCTCCGTGACTTAAATTGTAAGTACATTGAAATAATGCACGAAATCAGAAGTTTCAATGGATACCGGCAGATGGCAGATTAAATCCGATATATCGTTATAATGTTCATTATTATCACATAACCACTCACCTCTCAAGCTATGTAAATTCTCAAAACGCATATGGGCGTCAGAAAATTCTCATTTGTGCAATGGGGCATCACGTCAGTCAGAAAAATTGTGAGTGTGCTGTGCAATATCCGGCTACAGGATCATTGGGCCAATTTTCTTTGAAGAACTGTAAATAATGATGTAAATGAGAACATTTTCACGGATTTCGTGGAGCAGCTAGAAGACATTCGAACTTACGCAGGGATATTTTCAACAGGATGGCGCTACATGCCACACCTCTAATGAATCCATGGCACTAGGATTCCAAGATCTTATGTTTTCCATAAGCTTCACATTTTTTCTTATATTTTATGGTTTACGTTCTTCTTTTGCCCATAAAACTATTTCTTCCTTTTTTTTCTGATCCACGCACGTTCTTTACTTATTTCATAAGATTCTCTTCTTATTTTAAAAGTCCCGAAATATTTATTTACAATGATATCACATAGGCTACATAGATGACACTGTCCACACCTGTGGAGTAACGGTCAGCGCGTCTGGCAGCGAAACAGGTGGCCCGGGTTCGAATACCTGTCGGGGCAAGTTGCCTGGTTGAGGTTTTTCCGGGGTTTTCCCTCAACCCAACACGAGCAAATGCTGGGTAACTTTCGGTGCTGGACCCCGGACTCATTTCACCGGCATTATCACCTTCATTTCATTCAGACGCTAAATAACCTAGATGTTGATACAGCGTAGTAAAATAGCCCAAAAAAATAAATATGTAGATGACACTAATAATTTTTTTGTAAGTTGTATGCCAATATGCTGCATTATCTTGAAAAGCGATATAATTTTATAGAAAATAATCGATATTGAAAGTTACATAGATTTTCATCGAGTCAAGATTTGATTATTTCATATATGAAAATGAAGTTGATATATTGAGACTGCAAAAATTTGTGAACCTTGATGAAGTGTGTGAGGAATTTTGTGAGAATAGGGTTGTTTTATTAGAATGTAATTATTATCAAGGAAGTAATGTTGTTAAGTGGCTCTATTTTTTTCTAAAGTTCATAAAGAAAGTGTTCAATCATAAATAAAGTCCTGATTAAGGTTTGTACTAACATTCCAGCCTCTATGTCTCTGTAGAAAAGGCTTTAGACTAATGAAGAATTACTGGACAATTGTTATAAACACGAGTTGTCCTGAGCTGATCAAAGCAGAACTACCGTTTGTACTGATATTTGTGAATATTTTCACCAATCGTTAAAGAGGGTGAAAGTTTGTTAAGAGCAGCTATATCTCAAGAGAAATGCCGGAAGGAATAATTAAATGTACATTATGTAAACAACAGCGTTCGAATCAGTGTAATAAAATTAATATAAGTATTATGGCTAACCTTCCGTTTTTTTCTGACAAAAACCTGGCAACTCTACATGGCACACATCAGCAGTTTCCTCGAGGACTGCGTTATCTCTAGATGTTTGTGGTCTCCAAGGCTATCAGATTTCACTACAGCGGATTATTTTCTGTGTGGCTATCTCAAGGAAAGAGTCTACAAAAACAGACTACAAATCATCTAGGATTTTCGGAAAACATCACAGCCGAAATTAACAATATCGACGTAGGCGTGTTGAGGCGTGTATCTGACAACATGGTGAAACGGGTAAGAATGTGTCTCCAGAAGGAGAGGGGGCACTTCCAGCACATCATGTAACTGTAACTTATTCTCCCAGAAATAAACCCTCACTTACACTTGGTTAAGTTTATGTTTGATTATTTAGTCAAACACTAGACCTATTTAAAAATTGGGACAGTACACTGAAACACTGTATGTAGGATCGATGTACCAGTGTAACGTCTTCACTGACGCCATGAACCACATGACCATATACAGTACCGGTAGTTGCCATATTTTTTTTGTAATTTTCTTAAATTGAAGCATTTTTTAAATTGCCTACTTTACGTAGCTATATAATTTTCAACTCAATACAAAAATAAATAACAACTACTCACCGATAAACATATTCAAAGTTAGTCATCATCAACAACGGTTATTCTGAATCCAGGGTACGCTTTCGGAGTCAACTTCGTCTTCCCATAACCTGGATACACTCTTGACCGAACGGAGTTGCGTTGTTTGCAATAATGTTAGAGCTGTTTTCCATCAAACGGACAAGTCATTGTTCCATCAATCCTCCCTTCCCCGAATTTTAAAAACACCAACACAACGAAACAAAACCGAAACGATCGAAAACTAGATTTTAACTAGGATACATTTCGGTATAGAGGTTGTCAGTCTTTTCCACTGTAGAGACACATTTTGTTATCTTTATTATACAAGCTTTAACATCTAGGTCAGTGGTTCTCAAACTTATGAGCCCTTTCCATAGATCAGTATTTTCACGGACCTCTTCAAAGTCGTCGGTGGAATGATGGGTAGATTAGATTTTGAGGTTTAATATTAAGTGAAAAAGTAGTGATATTTTTGTTATACTTTCCAAAACTGAATTCATATAGTGTATATATGAATTAAACAAAATGTAAAAAGCCTGCACTGAAAAAAAAAATAGACGACCTTCATCAATATGTTACAGCAGAGTTCATATATAGAAAAGCAAAACAATATTTTCAATACATTATTTGGATAATACCATATTCTTGTAAAAAAAATAAAGAAGAAAAAAGGAAAAAAATCAGGTATATTGTACAAGTTTTACCTATTTCAGTGAAAATAATGGAACTACTTTTTTGTGCTTAAAATGTTTTTAGGCTACATTAAGGATTAATATTAGTTATCTTTAAGTCTGTTCTGACATTTCGTTGGTTTCTTTTAAACAACTTTGATACAGGAAATAGCAAAAAATATCTGTTCACACAAGTAAGTCGTGAAAAACGGCATTTTGAAGGGTCGTTCTAAGAGTTCTTATGTTCCGTATGAACTTCCGCCTAAAAATCAAGAAGCTGACATTCACTCAAACGTTTCCCTAGCAGTGTTACACGATAACTCAACGACCTGATCGAACCTCCTTTTTGGTGAGATTGTGATTTTCATGCTGAAATTTGAATTCACATAGGCCATTCTTAGAATTAGGAACCGGAGAATAATCTTTGAGTTCATCTTCATCCCTATTATGATAACTTCAACTGTGACCTCTTCCGTCATAAGTGTCACTATGGACTAATCTTTAAAAATTTCTCGTTTTATTTGGTTTTATGAAATAATTCCTCCTACCCGGTTAGAAACCATTGATTTAGATTATACATGGACTTTGCTCTAGAGTATGCCATTGGAAAAGTCCAGGATAACGGATAGGGTTTGGAATTGAACGGGTTACATCAGCTGCTTGTCTATGCGGATGACGTGAATATGTTAGGAGAAAATCCACAAACGATTAGGAAAAATACGGAAATTTTACTTGAAGCAAGTAAAGAGATAGGTTTGGAAGTAAATCCCGAAAAGACAATGTATATGATTATGTATCGTTATCAGAATATTGTACGAAATGGAAATATACAAATTGGAAGTTTAGCCTTTGAAGAGGTGGAAAAATTCAAATACCTGGGAGCAACAGCAACAAATATAAATGATACTCGGGAGGAAATTAAACACAGAATAAATATGGAAAAGCGTGTTATTATTCGGTTGAGAAGCTTTTATCATCTAGTCTGCTGTCAAAAAATCTGAAAGTTAGAATTTATAAAACAGTTATATTACCGGTTGTTCTGTATGGTTGTGAAACTTGGACTATCACTTTGAGAGAGGAACATAGGTTGAGGGTGTTTGGGGCTAAGAGGGATGAAGTTGCAGGAGAATGGAAAAAGTTACGCAACACAGAACTGCACGCATTGTATTCCTCACCTGACATAATTAGGAACATTAAATCCAGACGATTGAGAGGAGCAGGGCATGTAGCACGTATGGGAAAATCCAGAAATGCATATAGAGTGTTAGTTGGGAGGCCGGAGGGAAAAAGACCTTTAGGGAGACCAAGACGTAGATGGGAAGATAATATTAAAATGGATTTGAGGGAGGCGGGATATGATGAGAGAGACTGGATTGATCTTGCTCAGGATAGGGACCAATGGCGGGCTTATGTGAGGGCGGCAATGAACCTCCGGGTTCCTTAAAAGCCGATAAGTAAGTATGGATTGATTTTTTAGTAGTGACAACTATGCTGCAGCGATGCCGTGCAAAGGAGCAAGGCAATTTCGTTTATACCACAGGTTGGTTACATGCCTTCCCTCCCTCAGAGCTAATGAACTCGCCCTCCCTCCTCCATGTCCGTTCACAGTAACAACAAAAATACGAGCAGTTGTGAGCAAGTGGTCGTAGAATACAGTCGCAATGTTTTCGAAGGAGGAACAGGGAAGCTGGTTAAAAATTCAATGTGCTACAGGTTGCACGGCACGACAGTGTCATCAAGGACTGCAAGAGGCTTGCGGTGCGGCTGCGTTACCTTACTGAATGGTAGCAAGGTGGGTTAGCCTTCAGACAAGGACGCGAAAGTGTGTTGGACATGCCTCGCTCTGGTCACCTACCAGTAAGTGACGAACATGTACAGACTGTATCCGCGTTAGTTGAGACGGATCGGAACTTAACGATTCGTGAGTTAGCACAAGATACAGGATTGGCGCCTTCGACTGTGCTTCACATCCTGAAAATGCGGAAAATTGCCTCAAAATGGGCTCCGCATGATTTAACGGACATGCAGAAATGGCAGCGATATGACGCTTCTCCTACACCTTGCAGCGTTATGTACGCGAAGGAGAGGTCTTCTTACGGTGTATCATTACAATTTATGAGACCTGGGCCAGATCTTATCAACCAATCAGACGAGTGACGTCACACGGGTCACCACGAAAAACAACAGTTCGGCAGATCCCCACCAATTTGAAGGCTATGCTGATTCTTGCCTATGACTGGGATGGTGTGATCTTAAAGCATACCGTTCCTCCAAGGTAGGAAGTTTATGCGGAGTACTGCCGTTCATTTTTGCGAAACAATCTGCGAGCAGCTCTGAGAAGGAAACGGCGACACATCCATCATTCTGCATGACAATGCTAGGGCGCATCAAGAAGAGTTGTGTCTGAACTGTTCAGTCGCTGGGACTGGGAAGTGCTCTATCACCCGCCACGTTCTTCTGATTTAAGTCCCTGAGACTTCGATCTAATCCCTAAGACGAAGGACCCACTTCGCGAGATTCGCTTCCCGAACAATTGAAGATGTTTTACAGGCAAGCGACCGCTCTATTCAAACCATCAACAGATTAGGCAGTGCCAACGGGATCCAACGGACGTTGTACGCAACGCTGGTGACTACATCGAAGGCTTGTAAAACTTATAACCATGTAAGTATGCTATGTATTGAGAAAAAAATAGTCGCCAGAAATAAAAAATCAACCTATGTATGAGTGTCCCGCGAGATTTTAAATTACAAATTTAGTGTGCCACTTAGTGAAAAATAGGGTTTAAGCAACAGTCGCATTTGTCGCATTTTGCTACTCGACTCCTAAAAATGCAACAAACTTTAAATGAAAATGTGCAAAAATGCGACTATCACATTTGACTTCAAAAACGAAGATGGTAACGGAGAAAATGAAATCAGAAATGTGTTTGAACTAATCTGAATTAAAATGAAATGGTAATGGTATGGGCAATGTTCAAAAAGGTATTGAACAATAGATGTTCAGAAATTAATTTCAAAGAGTTGGTGCAATTCATATATGTTAAGTGAACAATTTCTTCTAATTGATTTATATAATTCCATCGCATACTGTAAATTGTGAGCGAGGATTTAGTTGCATGAATCTTGTAAAAACTGGAATTAGAAACCACCTTTCAGTAAGAAGAGTTAGCACTCTGCTAATAATAAATCTTGAAAGGCCTACTAGTAGAGAATTTCAATGTTTAGAGTGCCCATAAAATAATGTATTTTAATGTGATGTAAATTCAGCAGTATTTGATTCTAAACATACCTACGTCTAATGATTTACTTACATAAGTACAGGGACATCATTTTATTTTTACTTCAATTTTTATTGTACCTGAGATTTTTAATGTACTTCACTCCCACCCCTTCTACTAATGAAGTTCCAACTGTCCTCTACACACAGATCCAAGATCGCATATAGTAAACAGCACTGCGTTAGTGAGTATAGTACGTTCCAGAAATATGTTCGCGTTTTCCAGTGACGAAAGAGCTTTCAATATTGAATCATATTTTCGCACAGGTGCTGTCCGTTTGCCTACGTCGCATCCCTATTTCCTCCACCTGCTTCTGTTCGCCCCTCTGTAAAAGCAGAGCTATCTTAGCTCTTTTCTGAAAACATTAATTTCTGTTAGGAACTGGACGTTTACGTAATATTATACAACTGTTTAAAATAACTTAAATAAAAGGGCCTCGTTAAGTAATTCACTGTCACGTGATTTTCCCCCTTTCTGCGATCCTGAGACATAACCACTTGGACGGACAGTAGATAGCACGTCTGAGTAATTTTATCTGTGCAGTCGGGCAGAAGTGAAGATTGAATTTACAGTACGTGAGGTACTCTTTTATAGAGCAGGTACAGAATTATTTCAACATGAGTAACTAGTACGAAGGACGAAACTGGCAATTGGAATTAGATGCAATAGTCTATAGTGCGATAATATGCACAAAAGAACTGAAGCCTGTATCGAAATGAACGGTCACCATTTTAATAAATGTTTTTAAATATCCATAATATGATTAGTTTTCAATTTAACTTCATTCTCTATATTGTACGCTAATGTGGTGTAGACAGTATAATATACACTGCATAATGAATACGTTCGCATGGATAACTCAGTTCGTGAGTAAAAACACTTATTCTTAATACAGTATTGTATTAAGATTAAACAAAAACCTAATGAAAATTATCGAAGTCAAAATCGCGATATTTTCTAGTTTACGCAAATGGATAAACTACTTTTCTTCCCTCCTGTACCTAGTACAGTGATTTGTTTGTGTGTTACGCCAGTATCATCGAACTACTCTCGTGGAAGGTGGAGCAATCTGTGTTTCGGGTTCTCTAAAGGTATAGCCAGGTTAATATTAAAAATGTTAGTAAAAATAAAATGATGTCCCTGTATATCATACTTTATTAATTTTATCTTTCTGCGCAATTATTTATAATATTTCACAAGCATTTCGCAATTTGCACAAATATAATGTTTCATTTGTGCATTTTTGCAACAATTTATTTTCTAGCTTAAACCCTGGTGAAAAGGATTGAGAAACGCTGACCTATACAATCCTTGAGATCTTCTGTTGTAATAATACCACAACTTCTACAGAATAATATATTGCGATGTGTACACGCATGTGTAGGTTATCGCACATTATTTTTTTGGACGATCGTCATTTAAATAAATATATTTTTAATTTTAAATATTGCATAAATGTGTTTGATAAGTAAAAATTTCCGCTATTAGAAGGTCATGAACGTCGTTGCCAAGGCAGTATGTAGGTATTTGTTTCTACTTACAGCACACTAGTGCGGTAAGTAGTTGTAACAGCATTGTGGTTTCTTTTGTTTACAGTCTTGTCGACTTAGAAGCATGTAAACAACAGTGATAAGTAAGGAAAAATAGCATGATCGTCCAAAAATAAACTACTAGGTTGATGCATAAGTTCGCAGCGTTTTGATCATTACAACATTGCGTTCTTAGGAGAATGTTTATCGTTTCTCAGTTTTTATTTTTTTTTAAATTTGGAGTGTTGTGTTTTAAGTACGCCTTGCATTTTTCGATTTTACGGAAGTTTATGCTATTTTGTGGGCTACAGACGATTAAGTGTCGAGTGTAAAAACTAACATTCCGACATATTCTTCCGTCTGAATTTAATCTAAGGAGCAAAGGCAGCAGAAGCGGCTCGCAATATTTGTGCCATGTACGGAGAGAATTCTATCGGAGAATAAAATGGATCTGTCGTTTCGACACGCAATATTCCGTACAAAGTTAGTGTCCATCCACAGAAGATGATGTTATGAGTCTGATTGGATAAAGAACAAGTGTAGGTACTACGAATTGCTTCCCAGGAATATAATCATAACTACTGACATGTATTACCGACAATTCAGACGCCTTGGGGCCGCAATTGAAGTAAAACGACTAGGAAGACTGCCTCAAGTACTGCTGCAACACGATAATGCACGCCCGCACTCCGCTAACATGACGGAAGCAGATACCCAGGATCTTGATTGGGAGATGATTCCACATCTCCCATATTCATCCGATCTTGCGCCCTCAGATTCCCATCTATTCCGTTCTCTAACCAAGAGTCTTGAAGGTAACTTCCAGACAATAATATTGAATTCAAAATAATAGCAGAATCCATCGCGTTACACCTAAACTGTGTAAAAATTAGGTTCTTTTTTGCAACGCACCAGTCCATTTAATATCAATTAATAGTATGAGGTGAAATGTATTCATTTACTATTGCACTATAATTTTTTTTTATTTAACACATGCCACATTTACAATCTATCTGTACTATAAATAAATATTGAAAATTTATTTGAAGTGTATATTTTCTTAAATAAATATAGGAAGAAGTCGAAAAATTGGCTATGCTACAATCTACTCATACTTAGAAGTTCGTAAGTAGCCTACAAATTAGGAATGGTGTGATTATTTGCAAACCTCTAGTAGGTCAACGACAGCACCCAAGACGCGGTTAATGGGGTTACTGCGAATGGGTAGAAGGAACTCATTAGCCGAGGTGAAGGCAACCTTCTAGGAGTTGGAGCTCCGAAATAATGTCCCTGGTCCTCCAGGTTGGGGATTGGACTTAGGGTTAACTACCCTATTCTGTAAAAAAAAAGCTAGTTACGAAACTTCAATCGAAGCCTCGGATAGCGGACGGATGGAAAAAGAGAGTCTAAAGCATTCTAAAATGGAGATACGAATTGTACATGGAATATCAGAACATTATATAAAGCTGGAGCTTTAAAGGATGTACTTATACAAATTGACAACAGCAGTACAAGAAACAAAATGGACGGGAGCAGATAGGCTATAATGGAGACAAGAATCCATACAATATTGAATAGTGGTAAAGAAGATGGGAAACACGAATGCGGGGTTACATTTATTGTTAAAAAGTCATTGAAGAATAACATATTCAATTTTCAAGCTGTAGATGAAAGAATACAATTATTAATGTATATGCACCCACTGAAGAAGCAGATGAATTAATGAAAGAACAAATTTATCAAAAGTTGGAACACGTATATGAGATGACACCTTCTAATGATGTAAAATTGGTAATTGGTGACTTGAATGCTAAAATAGGAAAGAAGAGAATATATTATAAAGGTACAATAGGAACCCATAGCTTACATATGAATACAAATGAGAACGGAGCTAAACTTATAGATTTTGCAAGCAGTAAAGACATGATTATTAGTTCTACATATTTTCCACATAAAAACATCCATAAACAAAAATGGCAATTCCCGGGTGGACAGAAAAGAAATCAAAAAGATCATATTATGATGATCAATAGAAGATTTGCAACAAATGTAATGGATGTAAGATCTTTTAGAGGAGCAAGTTGTGGAACGGATCATTTTTTGGTGATGATAAAATATAAAGATAGAATAAATAGAATAAAAACCACCCTACATGCACAACAGAGAATAAATATAGCTAGTTTGAAAGACCATGAAAAGAAAAAGGAATTTCAAAATGTAATAGGAAATAAAATAATTACACTACAAGAAGGAAATTTAACGCAAAATGTGAATAGCCGGTGAGAAAAGATAAAAAATATAACGAAAGAAACAGCAAAATAAGTTTTGGGATGTCAACAAAAGCGGGGAAATAAAGAATGGTTCGATGAGGATTGCAAAGAAGCAATTAAAGATAGGAATTTGGCATATCAAGGCTACCTTAGCAGACCCACTAGAAATAAAAGAGCAGAATATGAAATACTACGTAGAATTGCGGATAAAGTATGCAGGAGGAAAAAACGTGAGTTTAATAAAGAGAAAGTGGAAGAAGTGGGAATGAAATTTAGAAGTCAAGATATAAGAGATGCGTACAAAAACGTAAAAGAAATGAGAGAGGGTTTTAAGCCCAGAACAAATTTATGCAGGGACAAAGAAGGGAATATAATAGGTGACACTAATAAAGTTAAAGAATGCTGGAAGACGTATTTCGGAAATTTGTTAAATGCAGAACTAGCAAGAACAAATCCAGACATTCAACAGCAACAATGGACGGAGAAAGAAAATGAAGAAAGAATAGATCATCCGGATCTGCTGGATGTGGAGATGGCTATAGAAAACATGAAGAATAACAAGGCCCCAGGCAGTGATGAAATTCCGGCAGAATTATATAAACATGGAGGAACGGAACTAATGTGAAATATACATAATTTGGTTGTTAGGATATGGCAGGAAGAAGCAATGCCAGAAGATTGGAAGAAAAGCATTATATGTCTAATCTATAAGAAAGGTTATAAGCTGAGATGTGATAATTATGGAGGAATATCCTTGTTATGCACCGCATATAAACTATTTACAAGAATCCTAGCAATGAAAATAAAACCATATACCGAAAAAATATTGGGAGAATATCAAACAGGTTTTCGACAAGGGAGATCAAACTCAGACTCAATTTTTACAGTTATATAAATTAGTGAGAAATTTATAGAGTATGACATTGAGCCTACGACTCCATAAATAGAACGAAATTATATGGCGCCATGTTTGAATTGGGAATTCCTAATAAACTAATAAGATTAGTTAAAATCACGATGGAAGATACAATAGCACAGGTTAAAATCTAAGGAGATTTAACGGGAACTTTTGAAGTTAAAGAAGGCTTAAAGCAGGGGGATGGACTGGCGCCATTGCTTTTCAATTTAGCATTAGAATATGTTATTCGGAAAGTACAAGTATTAGCACCAACGAACTCATCACTGATATAAAGATCCATACAAATAATAGCGTATGCAGATGATGCCAATATCATGGCAAGATCAGAACAAAAACTTAAGGATATTTACCAGGATTTAACAGTAAATTCTAGGGAAATAGGATTGTTTATTAATAAAGAAAAAACAAAGAGCATGAGAGTAACTACACGGAAACGGAATGAAGATACGGAAGAAATAAATTTAGAAGACCATAATATTGAAATGGTTAAAAGTTTTACATATCTGGGCTCAATAATTAATTCAATAAATGATGAGAATGATGAAATAAATAGAAGGATTCTTCAGGCAAATAGGGCATATTATAGCATATTGGACTTAACAAAGCCCAGAATGATTCATAGAAATAACAAGGTAAGATTATACAAAGCAATTATTCGACCTATTATTTCATATGGATGTGAGACATGGACACTCACAAAAAGATTCGAAGAAAAGTTGGGTGCTTTCGAGAGGAAAATATTAAGGAGAATGGAGAAACAAGAAAAGGGAGAATGGAGAATAAGATTTAATAAAGAAATTTATGAGTTATACGAAGAAGTTAAACTATCTGCATTCATTAGATTAATGAGACTCCAGTGGCTGGTCACGTGGTTAGGATGGAGGAAGAAAGTGCTCCAAGAAAAGCATTGGAACACACAATTTGGGGGAAAAGGGGTGGAGGAAGACCGAGGACTAGATGGGAGGACGCAGTGCGAGAGGATGCAAGAAGCTTGTTAGGTATAGAAAGTTGAAAAACAAGGGCAAGGAAAAGAGAGGAATGGAGGCGAAGGATTGAGGAGGCCAGGGTTCAATTTGGACTGTAGCGCCAAGGAAGAAGAAGAAGAAGAAGAAGAAGAAGAAGAAGAAGATGAAGAAGAAGTGATTTTTTGCAACTTTTGAAATATTCTTCATAATGGGAGAATATAGGCTAATTACATTTTAATTTATCAATAACATTCAAATTAAAGCTCCTTAACGGGGTTCAAATATAGTGACTTTTAATTTACAGTTTCTAATTTATTTTTTTCTATTTGAAGTTGAGCAAAGAATATGGGTCGTATCTTATAACGGAGGGCAAAGAAGTAAAAGAGCAGAGATGTGTACTTACTACAGGGAACTAGTTCAGATCCTGGCGGTCGTGTGTTCTGAGTATGTTAATCCAGAACCGACCAGCATTATCATACATAAATGTAAATTTCAAAGCGTGGGTTACAATCTTCAACTTTCGTAAAGACTTAATGCAATTCAATGTTATATAATGTCTATAAACGATGCTAATGGAAATGTAACACACGTATTTGTGTAATGTATTCACCGAAAATTTGCAATGATTTGTCCGGCTCCCATGTTTGTATTAACTTAACAACCGGACGAAACTTGTTAGTTTTCTAAAACGAACAAACAGGGTGGCTCGTTGCCTGCATTATTTCAATGGCTTCCTGTCTTTATTAAAGATGGTATCGCCAGGCCATCTGGTGTTGAAACGCCAAAACTACCGTAACCACGCCTCCTCCCCACGCTTAATTTTCCGGATCATTTCACGTGGCTTCAATTATGATTAGCGGGCGTTGAGATTGTTATCTGATGAATTGGACATGAGGGGAGTGCACCCTCCAACTAGGGGGTGAAACAGCCCTCAGCCCCATCTTGCATATTAAACAAACCTTCATTACAAGCTACATTTTGTTCATTGCAGTCACAAGATAGCGCGGAACACTTCTTTATATCCTTCTTGGAGGGAGTTGAGAAAAGGACGCTAATGAAATATGGATAACACAAGGATATCAATTTAATTCAAATAATTTTGAGTTGGAAGAATCTTTGGGTGATTATTATTATTATTATTATTATTATTATTATTATTATTATTATTATTATTATTATTATTGTCTTCACTATTATTATTTTTATATTGTACTCAGGATTGCTTTTATCTAAGGACCAACATGGTTCATGGCCCCGGACGGCAAATTTTTGGGACTAGCATTCTTCTGTTCTAAAAAAATCTGAAAGTTAGAATTTATAAAACAATTAAATTACCGATTGTTCTGTATGGTTGTGAAACTTGGAATCTCAGTTTGAGAGAGGAACAGAGGCTAAGGGTATTCGAGAATAAGGTGCTTAGGAAAATAATTGGGGCTATGAGGGATGAAGTTACAGGAGAATGGAGAAACTTTACACAACGCAGAACTGCAATCTTTGTATTCTTCACCTGACATAATTAGGAACATTAAATCCAGACGTTTGAGATGGACAGGGCATGTAGCAAGAATGGGCGAATCCAGAAATGCATATAGAGTGTTAGTTGGGAGGCCGGAGGGAAAAAGACCTTTGGGGAGGCCGAGACGTAGATGAGAGGAAAAGCCATTTGTATGTAAATAAGCATTCTTTTGTACCGTACTCGAGCTGTGGAAATTTGAGTAAAATTAATACACATGCGTTTATGACAAGCGTTTTTCATTAATTGTATATGTTATGCCGAAATCTTGAAAATGCCTATTTCACGTAATGATCAAAATTTTGCTTGTTTCATGAAGAACTCTGTTGCAGAGTTCATGAGTTTATAGCTAATTCATAAATTCGTCATTTCTGTTTTTATCGATTTCAAGTAACAAGCAACTTACGTCTCACTCTAGAGGATAATAATTGGTATTATAGTTTGACAGCTGATACGAAAGAATTGCGTTTCTGTGTATTGTAATATATTTGTGAAATGAATCGCTGTACGTTCAGTTTAAGGCATGTGAGTTCACATTTTATAAATTTGACTATGAGTGACTTTCTAAACGAAGTAGACTAAATAAATGTAATGAGCGCTGGACTGAAGAACATATGATTGAGCTAAGAGGGCTATATAATAAGGTTATCAAAGTTCTTACAACTCCAAAACAAGGTACTAAATGTAGAAAATACTATCACATTAGTCATACATTTAAATTAGTTTCTTTAGCTGGAGTCACAAAAGTAGCGAAAATGAAAGACAGTAAATTTGTCGCTACGAAATCAATGTATTTATAATTATTAATAATATGCATATGGTTTGTGTGCATGTGGGAGAAAAGAAGGCTCATAGGAAAGTGTCTGAATATTATTCAAATATTCCCATGTCTAATATTAAGAGCTCCATTGAGGAGTATGAAAGATGTGTCACAAAATGGTTTAGTAGTTCGATTAGTGTGAATGCCCTCATCCAACGTGGCCATTTAGATTTAGTAGACTTTCAGAGCCTGCCTGATGTACAATACATATTTATTTTAAATTACCAAGAGTATTAAACAAACTACTATTTTTGAGACTTCTAAAATCCAAGAAAGCTAATGAGGTTACAATTATGTTTCTTGATTTTGATGCTCCTCAAATACTTCAATATGGCAATGGTAGAGAATTTACTGCTGAAATTATAAAGGAATTCGCATCATTGTGGTCTAATTTAGTCCTTCCGAACGGCAGACCTAAGTATCCACAAAGTCAGGGATCTGTAGAAAGAAGCAATTCCACATTGGACTCTTTAATTGCTTGGATGAGAGAACACAACAGCTAACATTGGTCCTTAGGTTTGGGTTTTGTTCAATGGGACATGAACACATCTTATCATGAAGCGATTAAGATGCAACCCTATGAAGCAGTTTTTGGCACTTAAGTTAGAATGGGATTGAAATCAACTATTCCTGAAGAATTTTTGAAGAAAAATTTTAATGGAATATATGAGGAAGACATGGTTAAAGAAATTCAAATTGACAACGAAGTACAAGATACAGATACTGAAATTGAAGAAACCTAGAAGAAATGCATTCTTAAGAAGCTGAAATTCAGGATATAGATAGCCCTACTCCTGTTATAATTGAAATTTGTGGATCTTGTTTTTCAGGTGTTCAACAAAATAAAAATTACTTGCAATTTCTAATGGAAATGGTTATAGAAAGTAGTTAAGATGAAAAGGAAGTTAATCCAGCGGCAAGTTTAACGAATGATATAGTGGACAGTTCTGAAAGAAATGCAATGTGTGGTAGCTGCCTCAGATGAAGAAGTGTCGATTAATAAAATTGAAGATATGATTATTGCTCATCATCGAGCAATGCAAAGTAGATATCTTGTAGCTTAAAAATCTTCTTTAACAAGCAGAAAGGATAATTGATAGATAAAAAGACTAGGTTCTCTGAAATTAGGGGACAATGTGTTAGTAAGTTTGAGCAGGTTTGACGAGGTAGGAGTAATTCGTCCAATTTAATTGGGGCAGTTTTAGAAGAGAAAGATAAGAAGTACAAAATTGGTACTAAATGTGGAATTGTTGATCACTGGCTTGAAAGGAATACCCTACAAAGTGTAAACTATTCAAAAGTGATAGAAAAAAAATATTCCAGAAAATATAAAAACTAAGAGAAATTTGGTGAGGTTATCTTCTGATGATGGTGATCAAAGATATAGAGATGTTTCGGCCGAAAGTACTATAGAACTAAGAAGTGCAAGTGTTTTAAACATGGTTACATATACAGTACAATTGAGCATGTCATACTGGCGTCACTTAAAAAAAATTATGAATAGTATGAAACCAAATTTTTGGGAATATTTCTTTGAGTTGTAGTGATATAAATTATTTTGTTTTCCCAATTCATGATTTCATACTTATAACAAATAATAATAATAATAATAATAATAATTATTATTATTATTATTATTATTATTATTATTATTATTATTATAATATTGCCTACCATTACAAATATTATTTATTCTCAGCATTCAATCCAACATCAGGAGAATGGCTCACTTTTCAGTTTGCCTATTTCATGAACTAGACAAGAAATAATTTGAAAATAGACAATTTTTCTTTCAAAACGAAATTGACAAGAAATAATATAATTTGAAAATTTCTCATATCATAAAATGAAATAGAAGAAATGGTTTTAAAATTGCCAATTCGATAAATTAGCAATCGCTGTGGTGACTTCATGAAATGAATTTTTGCCTATTGCACGAAATATGCACGTTTATACATTCGGCGTATCATGTTATATTGAAACAATAGGTAAGTAATTAACCAATTAGTAACAGAAAGTACGGTTGTCTGATTATAATATTCGAGGGGCTAGCTGGAAAAAGGGCGTAATTCGAATTACTGCGTTTATCCGTAAAATGGATATATACGTTCTTTGGTGACGTTTCTACCAACCACAACAATGTTATGTCTCTACTCCCAATAGTTTGCAATAGAGAATTATTATTGAATTGCGTCCGTCTTCCATCTCATCTCATCTCATCTCATCTCATCTCATCTCATCTCATCTCATCTCATAAGTTAATACTTGTATACCGGTATGTATTTTTCTGTAGGTGCTTTGATCCTGGTTGAGTGAAAGAAAAGGTCAGATGGCCTTAACTCTGCCAGGGAAAATAAAACTATATTATTATTATTATTATTATTATTATTATTATTATTATTATTATTACTACTACTACTACTACTATTATTATTATTATTATTATTATTATTATTATTATTATTATTATTATTATTATTATTATTATTATTATATCACTACTGTGGTTCGAGGACCGGCGAAGGTAACTGCAAAGGTGTTCGCGTTGTCTGACGAATGTCCTGATCTATCCTACTTTCGCGAAATGGAAGCGAATGTAACAATGGCGGCTGATTGACTGAGGCAAGTGAGGCCGGGCCTCACTCACTTGGCTTAACTGAAATCAAATTTTGTGTTTTTATATAATGTATTAGTTATTTGAATGAAGCATATATCGCTGTAGAAGTATTTGAAAACTATGTGATGTATATAGCTCTGTTCTGCAGTAAAATTTGTTCCTGAGACCAGGATCGCTCGTGCCGGGTCTGGCTTGTGATGTATTTAGACCTGTTTTGCAGTAAAATTTGTTCCTGAGGCCAGAACCGCTCGTGCCGGGTCTGGCTTCTGAATTTCCTGTATTTTCGCGGGTTTTGAGCTTGCGCTTAAAACGTTGTAGCTGAGGCACAATTCGTCTGGCCTCGTGGCCTGGTCAGGTTTCACTTCTCCCATTCATGGGCCGGCCTCAAGGGTAGTGTGAGGTGGGAATAGCGGTGGTGACTTGTTTTCCCAAATAGGCCATAAATAACACAAATTCCAGCTCTTTGGCAGGCAGAGACCAAACGTCTTTGGCAGAGACACACACTATTCCCTCCCCTTATGTCTTAGTTTATAATAATAATAATAATAATAATAATAATAATAATAATAATGGTTTATTTTAACTAGCAGAGTTAAGGCCATTCGGCCTTCTCTTCCACTCAACCAGTATGATAAAAAATTACTACAGTGCTATGAATATTTAAGCGAGGGTGTTGTACTATTGTACTTCGTAGTACAGTAGTGAATCTAGGCCAATGTTGTTATGTATTTCGGGAAAATATAAACAGAAACAAATGCGAGAAATAATGCTGATGTAATAAATTCATTGTTAGTGTCCTGTTTCGAGAAGAAATAATATTGAAAGAAAGGAAGTTTTAAATAAAGAGAGAGTCTACTGAGATACCTACGACATCGTTGACAATTTTTCTGACAGATAATCTTAAAACGCGAATTTCTATTGCATCCCGGTATGGGCAACATAAATGGTTAAGTGGTAATGTGGCGCAAAATAAACTTCTCTGTTGGCCTTGTTTGTTGCTGTCAAGGGAAAAAAATAAAAATAAAAGAAAGAAAGGGATTTTCAACATATAATGTGGGTTGCTTCATCACACTGAAACAATCACTGAAAGTCACAGCATAACAGCTTATTTGGTGAGTGAAATTATTATTTTTCATTAATAGTAGGCTAATAATAATAGACTAATAATAATAATAATACAGGAATAATGATATTAATAATTTAATACAATAATAATTAATATCATAAATAAACATTTCCTATCGGAGGCACTTAAACTAGTTGCATCTGGCCTCACCGAGGATTTCGATCGCCGGCCGCTACTGATGTAACCTTTCTGATGTAGAAAGTATCAGTGAAAATGAATTACATACGGAAAGGTAGAAAACAGAAACGGTTTAACACATTACGAAATAATAATCTAGCAAAGAAGAAAGGAAGCTGTGTTGGAAAGAGTGAATGAAGAAAGAATGATGCTAAATTAATCAAGAAAAGGAAAAGAATTGGCTGGGTCACTGGTTGAGAAGAACCTGCCTTCTGAAGGATGCACTGAAAGGAATGGTGAATGGGAGAAGAGTTCTGGGCAGAAGAAGATATCAGGTGATAGACGACATTAAGATATGGATCATATGAGGAGACAAAGAGCAAGGCAGAAAGTAGAAAATAACTGGAGAATACTGGGCTTGAAATGAAAGACCTGCCCATGGGCAGAACACTATGAATGAATGAATCTAGAAAGCGACGACGAAATTACGGCAAAGCTTACACAAATAGGTCAGGAAAAATGATGAAAGAACTACAGTATTACTATTTATGTTTGTCAATGGAGAATGAATATAAGGTACTAATAGTCCTAATATAGGCGTATGCAGTATTATAAAATGTTAAATTCAGGCTAGCAGTCAGTCATTTAGGAACGACCATATTTCTGACAGGTTAGTAGCAAAACATTTCAGCCAGTTGCTGCCAGAAGAAATATGAGATGTCCACAGAGGAACAAGTCATTTTCCATTGAGAATTTTGGAAAACTGGAATCAAAAACCAACAGGATATATTTCTTATGGGATATTTGGAGAGGAAGGGCATTAAACAACGTCAAACAACTGTAAAACCACAGTACCGAGAATGTTCTTGGGTATACAGTATCATGACAGAAGAATTTTTATGTAAGTCCTTTATTCTGTCATCGTTTAAAATATCTAAGAAACGACTGATAATTGTACAAAATATAGTGAAACTAGATGATACTGTAAAGACAGATATGAGAGGCAAACACTCCAATAGGCCTCACAAGACTCTAGATATTGTTTATATTAGGTTATTATCTCACTTAGAGAGGTATAGTGTTTGTAAGCCTATATCCTAGGTACTTTTAGTTAAAATGATAACGTGAAATAAGTGGGGTTATTATTTTTAATGCTGTGATAACAATTTAGTAAAAGAACATATATTTTTTGTAGAACATACATTGTAATTATCTTCATTATTGTAGTATAGACATATATCTAGCCTTTCCTATAGAAATATTAGAAATATAGAAAAGTTAACAGTATTGCAGTATTTTCAACCTTCTTCTATGGAACTCATTGTAATCACAAGAGCACGTATTACCCTACAATATATATGAATAGTGTCATATCACAGCAAGAGATGCGGGGGTGCAGATAGTTTCTGTTGATTATCTCAAAACTGTTTTCTGAATTACGCTCTTTATCCAGCTAACCCCTCAATTATTACCCATCAAGTCTCTATTACCTCTACTGTCGCAGAATAATTGTTCGTAATGCTTGCAAGTCGCATAATTCAAAGCAAAATAACACCTACTGTATGCTAACGTTGTTCGCTGTAATCGAGTCACGTGATCTGCCTGACGTTCTGCATTAGATCACGTTGGCAGTGCAACAATGAAATTATTTTTAAATTACTCTAAATAATACGATAATATGAACGATGGAAGAAAAAATATACTCGTAGAACATACGAGGAAAATCGTAACTTAAAAGTCGAATAATCACTTATTTCTAACCAAATGGACTCTAAATTTCAGGCATTTAATCAATAGGGTAAGAAGGAGCGAATAGCCTCAGCGGGCGAATTGAGCCAATTTTAGAAAATGTTTACTATCAGAGCCATCGACACTGATTTGTTAGGTGCTCCATCTCATGGGTTACTTTATACTCCCTTAGAAGTTGATAGAGCTGGAATCGCGCGAAAGTAGTATTTCTTTCTTTGTGAAAAAAATTACTGTTTGCAGAAGGAAAGAGTTAGACAAGACAAATACAGCTATTTTTAAAATACTCCACAATATTCTTGTTACTCCATAGGGTAAATGCTGTTTAGGATCTTGTTCTGTGTGAGTTAATAAGTAAAACTGATACAGATATTCTTGTTAGGGTGGTGAGTGGACGTCTTCCTCATGAGTCAGTAGTACTAACTGTTGAAATAAGTCACTAAACCATTTCGGGTGAATCGGGTGAATCTCTAAATGTCTACAGTTCTGTGACAATGGTATATGATTAATGACTCGCATTTTTTCGGATAAGAATTTCATTATTGTGGAATTACGTAAAATATCGTGTCTTTCTTTCATAAAATGCAGCAATCTCTATTTGCGAACATGTTTGAGAATCTACGTGATTGTTAATGAACATTGTATAAAATAAAATAGAAAGCATTTTAAACATTTTTTTTAATCTGTCTGGTTAAAATGTGAGCACAATACCGCTGATCCACCACGCCGGACATAGACCTACATATTTCTATAAATTTTAAATGAAGGTTTTGGTAAGAACAAAGTAATATTAAAGGAAATTAGAGACCAGTAGTGACCATCGCCATTTCTCTTGAATGTCGCTTCATCTGTGCAAAGAATACAACGATGAAATCGACAGATTTTACCTGACAATTAACTCTATTTTTGGGGACGGTTAGAAAATATCGTTTATCAAGACTGTCCCACAATAAGAGATGACATAAAACAGCGAATCCGGGAGATCTTCCAGTCACTTTACCACGCCGAAGTGTTATGAGTCACTGACAGTGTTAGAAGAAGAGTACGGGTGTGTGCTGCTCAGAACGGCAGACAGTTTGAACATTTATAAAAATTAATGGAATTGTCCAGTCTTTCAGTAAAATGTCAACATTAATTGCCTTGTTTACATTTTTGTCTTTTAACATTTCTCAATATTGATGGCATTATCTTTTTGTACGTTTTCTCATTGAAAGAGTAGGAATTGGTAAAAACGATTCCTATGAAAGTTGTTTGTTTTGTAGAGCTCTATCAAATGGTACCTTGTTTGACCCGGACTCCCATTTGAAATTTTAAAATTATACGCCACTGACCCTACTTCCTGTTAGAGCAGATTAATGAAATGAAGCATGTATGACCATTTTCTGTCAGACAACCCATATTCTCCGACGCGTCGTTTGAGACCTAAGCGATCTTAGGTCATGACTAAAGATAGGAATTTACCTACAGACTACAAGGTTAGGTATGCATAGAGTTTTCGAGTACGCACGATAAATTGCTGCGATACAAAACACATTTCAGTTGTAATCTGGCCATACCTCAGGCTTCACGTCATTCATGACGTAACGACAGTCTAAGCAGACCTAACCTAATATCCTCATGTTGTGGTATAAATTCCTATCTTTAGTTATGGCACAATGAATTTCCTTCTATACAGTTTACAGCAGATGTTAATGTACAATTGGGTTCAAAAAGAATGGGCCGACTCTTGGTAGTTTAAATGTAAAGTTTTTTTAAGTCGGGTTCACACGAGTAAACTCATTGCGTCCGAAGGCAATGCTGTGATGTTTGTTCCGGTTGATTCTTTGACAGTGATTCGTCTACAATGCAGCAGCGCAAGTAGGTGCTGTAGCATCGGGATAAGGTTTCTGATTTCGGGTTCAGAGGTTGTAAGTTGCTTCCCGATAGGGTTGTTTTCTTTATCGTATTATTATATATTTTCAATGATAAGTGTTAGTGGA
The DNA here is from genome assembly GCF_040183065.1 of Periplaneta americana. Taxonomy (NCBI): domain Eukaryota; kingdom Metazoa; phylum Arthropoda; class Insecta; order Blattodea; family Blattidae; genus Periplaneta; species Periplaneta americana. Next base: position 106,856,565 of record NC_091117.1, read on the forward strand.
ATTTGTTAATAAACTTGGTTATGCAAATCTTGCAAACATATTACAGCCCATCATTCGTGGGCTGTTATTAGGCACGACCTCGCCTGTATACAGAATTAATAGTTTATTTGCTTTCTCGAAAACCAGACGCACATCAAATATAAGTAAACAAAATTTGTAGTCAGTTTCGTGTGTTCACCATAGATCTTTATAATAATAATAATAATAATAATAATAATAATAATAATAATAATAATAATAATAATAATAATAATAATAATAAGTTCCCAGAACCTTATACTTCGCAGAAATTAATAATTGTATGCGGTATTATTTATATAAGTATAGTCATGCGTCAAGGAGAAATTACAATTAAGTATCTCAATAAACAGAAGACTGCAATAATAAATGGCGAGAACACGTACAATGAATAGAACTACCTAGAATACCATATAAACAGCTTCATTGCAAACCAGTTGAAAGGAGAAACATAGGACGCCCAAGAAAACGCTGATCAGACAAATATTAAACCACTTTGAAACCAGAACAATCTCGAATTAATCCGTGTCGTAAAATATGATGATGATGTTGATGATAATATTATTTCTATTTGTTTGTAGATAAATGTCTCTGACCAAGCCACATAATCGCTGCCCTGAGTGAAGATTGTCTCATTGTAATAGGATTCTCTTCCCTTGTCATAACACATTTGTAAGACGTGAGTGATAATACATTATGAGAGTTGTGAAACTTTCGTAGGTGTCACGGGTGTGTTTGGACGAAAATACAATTTATTTCTGAGTTAATATAATAATTTTAATATGTAGCCAAATAGAAAGACGAACTATCATTTTTACGGTTTAATTCGATATGTAGGTCATGACTGGTCCAAAAAGGGGCTTCAAGAATCTAAACGACTGCAAGTATTGGACATATTACTGACAGAGTATGAAATATCAATATAATATGTTATATATTATTATAATATATAGCTATAATAATAATAACTAAGTAATATTCTTAAAAATTATAATCTTAATATATCTACAAAGAAAACTAAAGTTTTAGCTTTTAAAGGACGAGATACCTTACGAGCAAAAATTATTTTGGATGGGAAACCTATTGAGCAAGTAAATAATTTTAACTATCTAGGCTGTAATATCTCCTATTTTAAGAAGGAAGATCTTTTTAATAAACTTAGTAAATTTAATTTTATATGTGGCACAATAAAGAGATCCCTGAAATACACTAGAAGAGAAACCAAACTAAAATTCTATAAAGTTATGGCTGTGCCTATATTGCTGTATGGTAGTGAATTTTGGACTTTAACCAAGAAAGAAGAAAAAACTATAGAAGCAGCTGAAATGAGGTTTTTACGTAGTGTAGCTGGTTGCACACTTTTGGATAAAAGGAAAAGTGAAGATATCAGGAATGAATTAAATATTTTTAAACTGAAGGATAAAATAGAGCAATATAGGAACAATTGGAAGGAGCATGTTCAGAGTATGAAACCAGGCCGAATACCAAAAATCATTTTAGATTATAATCCAGAGGGTAGAAGAAGTGTTGGTAGGCCAAAGAAGATATGGATACAACTTTTTAATTGAAATCTATGAGACCGGAACGAGCCTAAATGGCTTAAGCCGTGAAATGTTGATGATGATGATGATGATGATGATGATGATGATGATGATGATGATGATGATGATGATGATAATAATAATCCGTGGCGCTACAGCCCATGAAGGGCCTAGACCGACCAGCCGGCTGCTGGCCTCACACCCACATGCTGAAGCAGAGGTGGACGATCATCCAACCAGAATGGAGGTATCGTGTGGTTAGCACGATGATCCTCCAGCCGTTATAGCTGGTATTCGCAACCGGATTTCGCTACCTAGCGTAGCTCCCCAAGGGCATCACGATGCTAGGTGGGCAGCGGTCCCATACACTGGCCGAAATTTCATGAGAAAATTTCTTCCCCCATGAGGACTCGAACCAGCGCGCATTCCGTAACGCGAGTCCTAGGCGGGATGCCTTAAACAGCGACGCCACGGCGCAGGACTATATATAGCTATACGTTTTATTATATCTAATATTGTTTTATCATCATATGAAAATTGGCTTTCAAACGTTGTCAACGCTCTCTGTGAGGAATATAGGTAAACAAAACATACAGAAAGCTAAATTCCAATATGAACTGAAGATTGGTAAATAATTTCACTTCAATATTGCCATTATGAAAACGAATAGAACTAAATTAATGTTTACAATGGTAACATGTTATAATGTTGTACTTAAACATATTTTAAAAGCTATGAATGCGATATAAATGCAGACGGTTTTATTAACAGACAGTAATGTTGCCCGGGGAACGGGTTGTGCTCTTTACTAAACATTCAATCGACTTCCAGGTGATGTCGCCATTTGGTACTTGTGTAAATGGTGTATATAAAAACATATTATGGTAAATTAGTAAAGTAAAAAATTAAAACCTACTACAGCCAATGCTATCTAGTGTCTACCCACTCTTAAGCCACCTACGCTACAATAGCTAATACTTGAAGCTGGCGTATTACGTAGTTTTCTCGTTCAACTTCGTTCCGATAAATGTTGTACCCCGTTTCAATGGGTTTAGTATTTATCAATTTTATTGCTATTTCACTCTTCAGAGCCCCTCACGCACAGTCACGCTGGAACCACACGTCCCTTCGCATCGCGATGCGGTCATAATAAACCATTTACAAAGTTGCTCTCTTCAAATTTTTTCTTGTGAGCTTAGTGTGTACACACGTACGTGTAGGGAAGAGGAAAAGGGGGCGTGCTAGGTAGCAAATTGTAAATTTTTCCACTCAAACTAAGGTATGGACCGATGCGTTTTAAACAGGAGTGCATATAAACGATACGTAGGAGAAAACGGATTGTTTGGCAAAAATGGTCCTCCATGCGAGACTTGTCATCTTTCCGAGTTTGGTGTAGAGGTCCTGGACTTCCCTATACAACCAATACTACTCGTAAAATGTTGATTGTTAATTTTAACAATGTGTAATGTACAGTTTCCCTAGAAAAGAAGTCTCAGATATAAGACACTGTGCATGATCGGAGACCAGAGCACTGATACACAAGATAACGAATATTGAGTTACTTAAATTCAGGCTATTTGGTTTGTTACTAGCATCGTTCCGAGATTCACTTCAAAAACTGCAAAAAGTATGGTAATATGACGTAAATAATAGGTAAATATATACATAAATCATGTAGTTAAATCGACATTGGACCTTCATGACTAGATCGACATCCGGACAGAAAGAAAAGCTTTTGGGTCGTTTCAATAGCCCAGACGCTAAGACTTCTGCGTGTTGTGCAGAAGAGTGCGAGTTCGATTCTTAGTCTACACAACGATTATCGTGGTAATTTTTGCCTTTGTCGTGATCTTTGTTGTCATTGTAATAGCCCTTATCTTACTACTTGTCTTTGTCATAGTCTTGGTCCTTATCGTACTTCTTGTCGTGATCCATATCGTAGTCAGTGTCGCGGTCCTTAAAGTGGTTCATGTTATGGTTCTTATCATCCTGAACCTTGTGGGGCGTGTCGTGGACCATGTCGTGATCCTTATAGTAGTCCTCGTCCTTATCCTTATCGTGATTCTCATAGTGGTCCGTAATCTCCTTCGCATAGTCCTTATCGCTGTCTTGGTCTTTATGAACCTTACCGTAGTGACTGTCATGGTCTTTATCGTGATACTTATCATAGTGTTTTTCGTGACCCGTGTCGTTATTCTTATCGTGATCCTTATCTTTGTTTTGTTGTTATCATGGGTCTTAACATCGTCCTTGTCTTTGACGACATCCTTATGGTGATTAATCTGTGGTCCATATCATGGTCCTTATCGCGATCGTTGCCGTAGATCTTTTAATGGTTCTTGTTGTCTTTGCCACGGTCCTTATCGTGGTCACTGTTGTCTTTGTCATGTTTCATATCGTAATCCTTGTCTTTGTTGCGGTCCTTATCATGGTCCTTATCGTGGTATTTGTTGTCTTTGTTATGGTCCCTATCATGGTCTTGGTCCTTATCGTGGTTCATGTCGTGACTCTTATCATAAACCTTGTCTTTATCGTGGTCTAATTCGTTGTTATTATTATTATGACCCTTGTCTTTATCCATATCTTATATGGGTTCTTGTTTTCCTTGTCGTGGTCCTTATCGTGATCCTTATTATTTTGTCGTGGTCCTTGTTGTATATGACATGTCCCTTATCGTGATCTATGTTGTCTTTATTGTGGTCATTGTTGGCAATGTAATAGTCCTTATTGTCTTCCTTGGTGTTTTTGTCATGGTCCTTATTAGGTATTTGTTGCCTCTGTCATAGTTCTTATCTTGGTATATTTCTAAGTCCTTATCGTGGTCCATGTCGTAGTATTTATCGTAATCCTTGTGGTGTTTGTCGTGTTTCTTGTCGTAGTATATTATCACGGTCCTGATTTTAGTCCTTATCGCGGTCCTTGTTGTCTTTGTAATAGTCTTTTTTAATCCTTTTGATCCTTATGGTGGTCTATGTCGTAGCATTATCCTTATCGTGGTGATTGTCGTGTTTCTTGTATGTAACCAAGGTCCTGATCTTTGTCTTTGTCGTGGTCCTTGTTGTCTTTGTCGTGGTCCTTACAATGTTCCTTGCTGTCTTTGCCATATGTCTACATTTGTCATTTCAAAATTAATATTGGATTTTTCACTTTGGCGAATGACTTTCGTGTTACACGGTATATTAATCTTTTTATTAAATATATTATTTAATGTACCGAAGTACATATGATATTTCCATGCAGATATTCTGCGTCCTCATACGATGAAAGAGTAATGGAACGGAGAAAAATTCTCTTTCATCCGTCGGATCCCGGCCAACTAATCACTCATAACGAGTGCACCTCAGCACATGTGTGGACTTCAGTGCTTCGTACATAGACATCTATGACGTAGTGGAGAGGGCGGCCACTAGAGGGAACCCAAGAGTTGGAACTTAAAACTGAGCCGATTCTGTCCGACGCCGGGGTCGTATCCGGTGTGGCTTAGTGGATAAAGCATAAGCACGTAGAGCTGAAAACCCGGGTTCAAATCCCGGCGCCGGAGAGAATTTTTCTCCGTTCCATTACTCTTTCATCGTATGATGACGCAAAATATCTGCATGGAAATATCATATGTACTTCGGTACATTAAATAATATATATGATATGCGTAAATGACTTGTGATTTAAGACGGCGCTTATTCCGTCGGATCCCGGCCAACTAGTCACTCATAACGAGTGCACCTCAGCACATGTGTGGACTTCAGTCCTTCGATCATAGACATCTATGACGTAGTGCAGAGGGCGGCCACTAGAGGGAACCCAAGAGTTGGAACTTAAAACTGAGACGATTCTGTCCGGCGCCGGGGTCGTATCCGGTGTGGCTTAGTGGATAAAGCATCAGCACGTAGAGCTGAAAACCCGGGTTCAAATCGCGGCGCCGGAGAGAATTTTTCTCCGCTCCATTACTCTTTCATCGCTTTTTATTAAAGGTAAACGATCAAGGACGTAAAAAGAGACCTACACCAGAAATACACAGACAACTGATAACATTTTGCACTGATGTGCACTTTGGAGTGGGATGAAAATAGACCTATGCATGTACGACCAGATGTCTTCCTGGCTACTTCGCTGTAGAACTTTAACTTCCGACGACCAAGAGCCGTCTCATTCTTTTTAAGGGGAACTGTACATAGTACAGACGTGAAGGGATGTGCATTGTTGAGTTTGTGTTTTTTATTCTTGTAAATACTAGTAAACATTTTGTATAATGTAATCTTTTAATATACGAAAATAGACACTTTAAGCAGTAAAAAGATGAAATATGCACTAAAAACAAAAATACGCATATTAGGGTACTATAAGACTCTATTCTACTTTATTCTACTCTACTCTAAAGCAAGTAAAGAGTTAGGTTTGGAAGTAAAATATCCCGAAAAGACAAAATATATGATTATGTCTCGTGACCAGAATATTGTACGAAATGGAAATACATAGTACTATAAAATTGGAGATTTATCTTTCGAAGAGGTGGAAAAATTCAAATATCTTGGAGCAACAATAACAAATATAAATGGCTCTAGATAGGAAATTAAAAGCAGAATAAATATGGGAAATTCCTGTTATTATTCGGTTGAGAAGCTTTTGTCATCTAGTCTGCTGTCAAAAAATCTGAAAGTTAGAATTTATAAAACACTTATATTATCGGTTGTTTTGTATGTTGTGAAACTTGGACTATCACTTTGCGAGAGGAACAGAGATTAAGGGTGTTTGAAAATAAGGTTCTTAGGAAAATATTTGGGACTAAGAGGGATGAAGTTACAGGAGAATGGGGAAAGTTACACAACGCAGAACTGGACGCATTGTATTCTTCACCTGACATAATTAGGAACATTAAATCCAGACGTTTTAGATGGGTATGGCATGTAGCACGTATGGGCGAATCCAGAAATGCATATAGAGTGTTAGTTGGGAGGCCGGAGGGAAAAAAGTCTTTGGGGAGGCCGAAACATAAATGGGAGGATAATATTAAAATGGATTTGAGGGAGGTGGGATATATGATACAGACTGAATTAATCTTGCACAGGATAGGGACTGATGGCGGGCTTATGTGAGGGCGCAATGAACGTGCTAGTTCCTTAAAAACCATCTGTAAGTAAGTAAGTATAAGAATCTGCTAACTTTTATGATTTTTCATAAAACGCGAATATATTCAATTGTAGATACTCTACTGTGTCTTTTTCCCGATGACATGGAGTCCGATCTTACAGAAAGGAATAATTTGACAGTGTATTCTATTTGTAGACGATAACATAATGTTGCCTTTGTAACACCTATTTTATCTTCTTCTATCTTCCTGCCTGGTTTTCGTGAGTCCTTTGTAACCTTATATTTGGTCTCTACTCTACTCTATCTCAATTTGGTTATGATCTCTTCAACAACCACGCACTACAAGTAGGATGAATTCGACTCCCACATTACTTCTGTTCCATTTATTGTGTTATTTTTATCCTACAAAGTCCACTGCTATGGAGTAACGATGAGCATGTTTGACTGTAAAATGAGCGGGAACGTTGAAATCCTGGTTGGGACAATTTACCTGGCTAAGGCTTTTTCAGGGTTTTACTTCAACCCATTGAGAGGAAATGCTGTATAACTTTCGGCGCTGGACCCTGGACTCACTTCACTGGTATTATCACTTTGATAATTTCACTCAGGCGCTAGATAACCATCGGAGTTGATAAAACGTCATGAAATCAACTAATTAAAAATATTAACCTACAAGGTTCAACTACCCTCTACTTGCCTAACGTTATTAATTTCTTGTGGTCTTATATGTGAAAATCGACTTCAAATACTGGTCTCTATTGTATTGTGTTTATATTGTGGCGCCATGTTGGAAGACCTAATCGCGTCGGGGAAGTCGCGCGCGTATCTAGTGCGAGGGAAGGTGCTGCGTGACGAGGAGCAGAAAGAGTAAGGGGGAGAATATCTGGAAGTTTCGCAAAGCCACGCGAACCGATTGTTATAGAAGCTACGCGACGCAGTACATTCGAGAACGTGTAATCTAATAAATAAAAGGGGGCAAGTGAGCCAGAAGTGTCAGTTTAGTTTGGTCAGTAATTTTGTGAATCAGCAGCGAGCGAGTAAGGAAGCCAGCCTTCGAGACCGTGGTTCGACGTGCAGTGAACTTGAGTGGGTCCGCAACTGTGGCAGCGTCCAGGCTAGTGCGGCGTAACCAGAAGTCTTGGGTTCGAAGTGCAGTGAACTGTATCTTAAAATCTTCGGTTTGACGTGCAGTAAACTGTATCTGGAAAGCTTGGGGTTCGATATACCGTGAACTTGAGTGAGTGAGCTAGAAGAACTAGCCAAGGCAAATGAACTGCGAACTGAGAACTGATAGTTTTGTTTTGTAAATAGTGCTTTGTGAACATTAGTTGAAATTAGGAATACATTGTTGTTCTTCTCAATAATACACGTGAATAGTCATTGTCGTTCTGTGTAGTGCAATAATGACTACTGTGTTGCAGTGTTGAGTGGAATACCCATTGTTGACGAGTGTGTGATTAAAGTTAGAAGTAAAAGTCATACATCATTATTGCTGAATAAAAGTTACAATATTGTATGGTCTGTATTGCATTGTGTCTATATTGTATCACTTATTCACTGTTTACACTTGGTCACTTGATTGGTTTAGACTGCTACACTTTTGTTACAATTTGTTCATCAATGTTACTTGTAGAATTTTCACACGTTGCGAAGTTGACGTTCGTTGGTTTTCCATGTATTTCTGCTTCTTGCTATGCTGGACCATTGTTGACCTGCTTGTGCTGCGTAGAAGTCTGCCATCTCCGTCTTGGCCTGCCTCAGTCGTTTGCCTAAGCGTGTGTCCCACTTAGTGGTCTTATACGTCCATCTGGAGCCCTGCATCCTCGCTACGTGGCCTGCCCATTTGCACTTCAGTCTGATGGCTCTTTCTCCGATGTCTGTTGTTGATGTTATTTGGGATAACGCTTCGTTGGAGCTTTTGTCCCTTTTTGTTATTCCTAGCATCTTGCGTTCCATTTTCCTTTGGCTTATTTGCAGTGCATTCATCTGTCTGTCGCCGACCATGTCTGGCACCCATACTGAGTAGACAGAGATTTCTAGTGTTTTGAATTTGAGTTTTCTGCTTATTTTCCTGTCGAAGAGTATAAATTGAAGGGACCAGAAAGCCTTCCAGGCTAGGAATATTCTTCTGTTTATCTCTTTTTTCGTCTTGTCCTAGAAGGAGATTAACTGTCCCAAGTATACATATTTCTTTACATATGGTAGTTTTACTCTCTACTGTGATGTGATTGGAGTTTTCAATCTATTTGCCATCAGCTGTGTTTTTGTCTTATTCATTGATGGGCCTATCGTTTTGCTTAGTGTGTTGAGTTGCTGTAACATCGTCTGTAGTTTCCTTGATGTTTCCGCATAGAATCACATTGTCTGCGAATCTTAGATTCGTTAATCTACTGCCATTTATGTTTATTCCGTATTGACTGTTCCATTGCATTTTCCGGATTATGTCTTCCATAACACAGGTAAAAAGTTTCAGAGAGATTGGGTCTCTCTGTCGTACTCCTTGTTCTAGTCGGAATGGGTCCTTCCCTTTCCGTTTTCACCTTCGCGAAGCTGTGGTTTTATACATATTGTTATACTTATGTGTTCGATTGAATCAAAGACTTTGCTATAATCAACGAAGCCGATGTAATGTGGCAGGTTAAATTCTTCTGCATTTTCTATCAGTTGGTTTATGGTTTGTAAATGGTATGTTGTGCTGAAGCCTATGCAGAATCCTGCTTGTTCTGGAGGCCGATTGTCTCAAAGGTTTTCATTATCCTTTCTGTCATTATTTTTGTAGACATCTTGTAGATATTTGTCATCAAACTTATTGGTCTGTAGTACTCTATGTCGTTTCTCGTACCTTTCGTGTGTAGGAGCATGATTGTATTTGTCTTCCACTGCTGTGGAATGTTTTCTGTTTCCAATACTTTATTTAAGATGTTGGTTATGCTGGGAATTTGCTGATATGGCTCCCAATTGATAATTTCATTGTCGATTCCGTCTTCACCGGAGGTTTTCCGTTTTTCATTCCGGCGATCACAGTTCTGACTTCGCTTTTCAGGATCCTAGGAGTGGTTTGTGTATTATTTGTGTTGTGATTATTGGTACGGTTATTTGGGTTTGTTATAGGGGTGTGTATAGAGGTCTTGTACAGGTTTATGTATAATTCAGTTATTGATTTGATTATGTCGTTTCTTGTTATTAGGTTTTCATTGGTCTGGCTTTTTGTTCCTAGTATCCATTGTTTTCCTCTTTGTAAATGTTTCCTTGCTTTCATGACTGATTCGTAGTTTTCGACGGTTTGTCTCGTTATTAAAGAACGCTGGACACGAATATCAGTTATACTTTCTCTTTTTGTCTGTTTGTTTAATTCTGCATATTCTATTCTGTTGATTTCCAAATTTTCTCTAAATTGTTGTAATCTTCTTGTCTTTTCAATTAATTCTATGGTACTTGCTCTTACTTTGTTTTTGATTGGTTCTGTTTCGGCTCCTTTAGTCGCTTTTTTTTTGCCTGCCTTTTATAACGTTCGCTCTAGTTCATTGGATTGTTCCTGGGCTGTATGGTCTGTGCTGAACTTCATGTATTGTGTGACTTGGATGCCTCTTACTTCTTCTATTATGTTGCCTAGGATGTAGTCTATTTTTTTTCTATCTCGTGAGCGCCATGTCCATTTCATGTGTGTCGGTTTTCTGAAGAAGGTGTTAATTATCTTGAGTTTGTGTTCCTGTGCGAAATGTAGGAGTCGGTCACGTCTTACGTTCCTTTTTACAAAGTCTTGCGCGCCTATTGGTTCTTCGTCTCTGTGTTGTCGTGTGCCAATTTTACTATTAAAGTCTCCGATGATTACGTTCCTTGGTGATTTATGTCGATCAACCACAGTTTCTAGATCCTTGTAGAAATCTTCTACTCCCTCGTAACTACTTGATTCTGTTGGTGCATATACTTGTATGACTATGGTCATGTGTTCTTTCATTTCTAGTTTTAGTACAGCAATCCTTTCTGAAATGCCAAGTATTTCGTGCACCATGTACTTTAATTTGTTTTTGACTATGAATCCTAAGCCTTTTTGGCCTGGGGTTGTACCTATGTAGAAGAAGAAGAAGAAGAAGAAGAAGAAGAAGTAGAAGAAGAAGTCGCCACTTTCTCCATTATCGCTTCTCCTGTCTTCCTTACTTCGCTTAATCCTAATATGTCATAGTCCACTTGTTATACTGCGAAATATAGTTCTTTTTCTCTTTCCTCTGTTCTTAATGTTCGTACATTAAGTGTTGCTATTGTAATTTTTTGTCCTCTTTTGGTTTTTGTTTTTAAGCTTTTTCTGTCTTTGGCTTATTCGGTGGGATCTCGGTTTGGTCTATGTGTTGTTCTGAGGAGACATGTCCTTCCAGTTTATTCCAGTTTACCCAGTTATCGTTAATGAGCAGTTTTTGATATCCTACTTTTACAGTGTTCCTTCTATCTTTCTCCTTTCTAGCTCGTTGTCTGATCTTCTGTTGTATTTCTCTTTATTGTTTCAGAGTCGATGAAGCATTCTTCTCCTTTTAATTTCTTGAGTTCCACTTTTACCATGCCGTTGTTCAAGCGATCTTTGCCAATGTAATTTTTTTTTTTTGTATATTATTCTTTGAAATCTAGTTTTTCTAGAATTGATTTTACTTGTGTGTCTATTTCCTTTGTCGCATATCCATTGAATTCTCTGCACTTTATAATTTTATTGTTTTTTTCTTTCCCTGCGTTGTCTATATTCTCCCGATCTATCCAGTATCTTTATTTGGTCTTCTATTCTTGTAATTGTTTCCTGCCTGTCATTTTCTTTGTTTGTTATTCTAATATGTGGAATCTTTCGTCTATTTTTTCTTCATGTTTTATATTCTTTTCTCAAGTCTGAGATGTATTGTTTACTTTCCTCTCTGAATTTTTCAAACTGTCCTTTTAGTCTTTGTACTTATGCTCTTTGTCACCTTATTCTTTCCTGCCATCTTTGTTTGTTCTTTGCCGTGTTGCCTTGTGTTAGGTATTCTTGTTGGTTTTTCGTCAGTCCTTCTTGTTTGTGGCGCTAGTAGTTGGGAGTTGTTTCTGTCTATAGAAGTGATAAAGCGTCGTTAAATAATAAACCAAAAATAATTCATCGCCCTCGGTCGGATTTGAACTCGAGATCCTCAGTCGGCTTTGAAGTCGAGATCCTCAGTCTAATGGTACCCACTAATTTTCATTCCATACAAGATTACTCCGCATTTCAACAAACATAAGGCAAAATCGTTCCGCTCCCCGACCCCTGATTGGTTTCTATGAGTTCCCACCGCTTGTGTTTGGGTTCTGTTTGTGAGTGGTAGCTGCATGTTATCTTATCACGCCTCATTTCTAACAATGGTCCCTCCTCGCCCCACCTACAAATTACAATCTTTCTTCAAATATTTAATAATAATTAGTTTTAAACTCCTTCATATATGGTTTTTCCTTTTCGTGTTTATAAAAACATCACGTTTTCTATCAAGTCTTCGAAAATGTGTAACAAGTTGTGTTTTCAGACTGGATACAAATTAACTTAACGTTCTAGGAGCCATAAAGACATTCTTTGTCCTGCAACCAATAGGATGGGATTCTGACACGTGTATGTGGAGTCATCTTGTATGGAATGAAGATTAAATAACGGAAGACAACTTAAGCTGCATATTACTCATATTGAGAGAGTGTTTAAGGTTTAAGTCGTACCGTTTATTTCTAGGCTATGACTGTAAAGTTAATGACTTTTCCTGAGTGAAATTGCTCAATTCAGTGCAGTTACGATACATGACAGAAAATTTAAAAGGCATAAAAATAATCGTAAGTACACGCAGTAATAATTGAAGAAGTTAGAATTAGAATTTTGGCATTATGTAACCCAAATGCAGATGACAACATTAAACTGCACCTCTTCATTGCAATGTATTGTACTGTACAAGTCTCTGGGGATTTAGTTCATACTAGGTGCAAACGAGGGAATACTGACACATAATCCAACAATAATGAGATACATTTTATGCAAACGATGGAGAAGAGGTTTCACTCTGACAAGTTTTGTCTACGTAACGTTTGAAAAGTGGTGGGTTCTTGTACGCCTGCACAGGCTCTCCGCTCCTTCGCACCTCCAGTTCGGCTAAGTGTTTCTCAAAGTTCCTTAGCTCTTCCAACATTTGTGCAGGACTTTCTTCCACCATGTCGGCGTAGACCGGCCTTTCAGCAAGCAAGGGGCAGCTCTTGTTGTGGTTGACGCACGTCTTGCAGATCTGCATAAAACAACTGTTAGTCGATTTCTCTTGTCAGACCACCCACCCATCTAAGCCGATTAGTAGAGTCCTGCGTTTGGTAACCTAAAGCATCCAAACAACCGCCTGGGTGGCGCAGTCGTTAGAGTGCCCAAAATTGCGGGTTCGGTCCTGGCCCAGGCCGATGGCTTTTAAGTGTGCTTAAATGCGACAGCACATTTACTGGCATATAAAAGAACTCTTGCGAGAAAAAATTCCGGCATGGCTGCGATGCTGATATAACCTTGGCAGTTGCGAGAGTCGTTAAATAAAACATAATTTTAATTTAACAGTGTAGGTAGGAAGATGCTTGACTTTTTCTTTGATTGAAAATTTAAGATACTGTTCATTTAGTTTTGAATTTGATATTGAAATATCAAAGTCTGGAAGGTATTTTGAAACTATATTTTTGGTACAAAACAGAAAACATTAATTATTGTGTTTATAGATACAGGTTTTCTTCTTACCTGCACTGTAGGCATTTTTCCCTGACAGTCGGGAAAGATGGCAAATGCAATTAACAATTTACTGATATATGTATTTTACCTGAACTTGGTTTGATACATGTACATAACAAAATGGGCTTACTCTAAAGCTCGTGGACACTTTCTCACTCGTTTATCACTACTTAGGAACACAGTCATGGCACATATTTTATTGCCATGTGCAAGACTCGTGAAATCACTTCTTGCACATAATGAATTCAATCCAGTATATTTTTTGTCATCATTCTTTTTTAGGAGGCATTTAAGGGTAGCCTACTGATCATCTTCCCCAAGTATCGGGGTAAGACGCCAAGTGCTGTGACGCAACCTAAGATGGCGGAACAAGGTCGTTGGTTATTAATAATACAAACTTTAGAACCTTTACTACAATATCCATTACAAAGGTTTGACAGTTATTACGATTTCAAGGATGTATTAAAATTTTAACATACCTTTGCAATTATTTTATAGCAGAAAAATGAGTCGTTTTCTTGCTTTTCTTCTTCTCACAACAAGAACACGTGGAAAAATGAGTTAGCTTCCACTCTACAGACATTCAACTGTCTCAGTGATCATGAAGACATGCGCGTGGCGTTCTCTCTTAGAAGAATGTGGAACTACAAAGAAATAAGCATCTTCCCTCGATAGTCATCTCCCCCCGATTCACTCTATGTATGGAGTATAGTTTGACGTCATCCAAAACTATTTAGTTCAAGTCTGCTGTTCAGTGAACATACGAAAATAAAACAAAGCTAGGCGGTTGGAAAGGAGTGCTACAACAGAAGAATTTGATAACGAATATGTCATTAGGAAAGAAAAAAATGTATGTTATCAGAAAGAAGGAACTTTTTTTATTTGAAAGATTTAAAATGTTTACAGTCAATGATTGTAATGTGTAGAGACTCGTAAAGCATGCAATAATAATGTGTTTTATTTCAAGTTTGTGCTGAAATTAATATATATATATTTTTTTTCATTTGTTAATTCAAATACATATAATATATAGTTTCGTATATCCCTAGTAAACATTATCTTTTATTGCACATAAGCTGCCTTTAAATAGGGTCTATTTACTTCGTTCTTGTTGTTACTAAATCCAAGTGGTAGGTCCTGTTGTTCACCGACCTACACACAGAGGTACATGAATAAACAGACATAGACACACAGTACCGGTGCACGCCGGAAGACTGCTTGGTTCACTGGAGCGTGAACGGTTGACTTGCAACTTGCGAAGCCAGTATGATCGACAGACACCTAACTTGTACTCAAAGTAATCAAACGCAGGACTCTACTGTTAGCCCTCTGCGCATTACATATGTAAGTCCGGTTTCTCGAACACTGAGATAGGCTATTCATTCGGTTACTAATGATTCACTAAAAGTGTCGATTTGGTAAATCTTTGTCGTGATTCTTGAACATCGCAGCACCCAACTTATCGATCTGTAAGTTATTAATTCGTTGATCAAGTTTCACAAATGAAGACTGGACAACATAAAAAAGGCTGTAAGTGCCAAGAGATAAACCACAGAGAAGAGAGCTTTCTTATGCGACTAGTAACAGGCGCGGATCTAGAATTTAATAATAGGGGGGGGGGCTAATAATAATTGAGGGGCTGGGTGCAAGAAGGGCATTTTAGAGGATGTGCCCTTTTTGAGTAAAACGCTTTATTGCGTTCTCTGATGTGTTATGCATATGATCACAAAGTTGTAGTTCAATACTGTGATCATAGAGGTCAGGAGTACTCGTACCCAAAATGTAAAGGCGTGCATAGATAACATTATTACAGTTTGAATTTTCAACATCAATTTTCTCAAAACTTGCATTTGAGAGAAGTGCCTTTCTTTCACCCAACCCCTCAATTAACATATGAATACAGTAGTATAATCATAACACAGAACAATGGAATTAAAAACAAATAAATAAACCACAACAATATTGTCACTCTTAGGTTCTAAGTCTTCAGTTAGTTCTAATTCTAAAGGAAATGGTGACTGGAATGGAAAGTCGATTAAATGTTACTTACAGTTTAACGAAGCTGAAGTCGCCTGGGATGTTTTCTTGCGAAAAGTTCCATGACTTCGTCCGGACTTACGTCAATGTTACGATGAATGTTGAGCAATACCAAACCATTCAGTCTGTCCTGGTTCATCGTCGATCTGAGGTAGGTTTTCACACGTCTCAGTGTTGAGAATGACCGTTCAGCGGTGCAAGTTGTCACTGGCATGACACATAATATGGTGAGCAGCTCTCTTATATTGGGGTAGAAATTATTCCTAGCATGCAGCAAAGCTTCTATAGTTGTGTCTGGTTTTTTTTGTTGCTCCTTCCAAAATTGAAACCACAAACGTAGCTCTCCTCTAAGCTCTGGAATAGTTCCTGGCAGATCCTGTTCATAAATAGTTGCAGCTTGTAGGATGACATCGATATTTTTATCAGGATCGTGTAAAAAGTAGGAATCAAAGATTGGAGTTTAATTACATGACTGTGCCTAGCAGGCGAAAATCGTACTGACAAGTCGCTTAGAAGGTGAAAAGGAAGAAATACATTGAGGCAGTAATAATCTCTAGGAGGCTTAGACGCAACATTATTGCGATGGATTTGTCTGGATGCAACTCGAGGTACATTTACTTCTACGTCTACAGATTGAGCCAATCTAACAGCCTTCTCAAAAAGAAAATTATAAGTGTTATTATCTCGGCAGGCCTGAAGAGTATTCATGACACATTCAACCATCTGGTAGCACTGACTTAGTTCGAGATTTGGGCTCTGTAGCTTCCGCGAAACACACAGTATTATTCCAAATATTTCTGCTAAAATATGCAATGAATTCGAATTTTAGAATTGAGTTAAGCATCAAATGTGCCTTTGTACCATAGGATCCAAAATCTTCCAGGAATGATATAACTGCGGAGAAAATGTCTAAAAATTGTAACACTGCGTCATGCCGTTCAATCCATCTTGTTTCACACAAGGTCTTTAGTTTCGTTTTCTTGTGTTCAGGGCATATTTGACTAATTTTTTCTTTCATCATAATTGACCGCTTGCTAGACTCCCTAACATATTTTGCTATTTCAGCTACTGTCTCTACAGTTTGTCTAACACTGGGAACAGAGCACGATTTTGGAAGTGACAAATTCAGCCAATGTGAGGCACAGTGCATATAGTATGCGAGAGGCTGCTCTTTTAAAATTCGCGCTTGGACACCGCGAAACTTCCCCGACATATTAGCACCGCCGTCATAACCCTGTCCGCGAAGATTCGAAATGTCTAGACCTAAGTCCCACAGTTCACTTAAAACAACTTTTAACAATGCCTCTCCACTTAAATCTTGCACCACTAAGAATCTCAAAAATTCCTCATGCAAGTAACACTTTTCTCGGTCTACGAATCGCACACATAATGATAGTTGCTCATTGGAACTGATGTCGGTTATTTCATCTACTAAGATAGAAAAATATTTACTTTGGTTAACCTCTTCAACAATTTTCTTTTCAATAATGGTGCCACAACAGTTTATGAGATCGTTTTGCGTTGTTTTACTTGTTAGAGATGAGTTTTTGGGGGCATTTTTAAGATGACTATGCAGAATCTCATCACCGGCATCAACGCGATATTTTAGAAGCTCCCTGAAATTACCTTCGTTTTAATTTTCGCTTTCCAAGTCAATCGCACCATCATCCCTGTGTCCTCTTAATGGAATATTTTGTCGGCAGCACAAAATAATTGTTTTTACTATTGGGACAAGTTTCATCCTGTTTTCGCGCACTGTTTGTAACACTTCATTATTCAATTGAACCAGAACGTTCTCTGCCTTACCTTCAAACACTCGTTTAAAGTAGTCACATTTTAAGAGAGCAGTTTTGTGATAACTGTTCTCTGAATGTCTCCTGAATATTTCAGAGGCCTTTTTGAATTTTCTTAGAGGTTTCGTAACTAAATTCTGTAACGTGACTTTGCTTCACCCTCCCTCTTTAGGTCCGAATAAAACGCACACGTGACAGAACACACCTTCATCCTTCTTACTGTAAGAGAGCCATGGAAATTGTTTAAGCCACGCACGCTGAAATTGTCTAGACTGTCCCGATTCTAGTGTCTTCGGAAATGGATATTTTTCGTCTGGAACCCAAGGATTTGTTAGAGCTTTGTATTTTATCTCGTCACTGCATATTTCTTTTTCCACTAAGCAACCAATATCTAATACATTATGAGTCGTCGAACTAGCGTCATCACTTTCACCGCACCTAACCGATTCCACTGTTACGGTATTACCAGGCATACACTTTTCTTCATCAGTTGTATCATTGTCATCCGTACTGCACTTTTCTTTCACTTCACCACACGGCTTCTTGAAGAATTGTAAGATATTTGTTTGAAACTTACGTTTCGGCATTTTATAATTTCTTATAACTATTACACTAAATAATTCACCTGTACGGACTGATCACTTCTCGTCTCAATTCAGAAGTCGAATGTAGTGGCTATTGTAAAGTACGATAACAAAGGTATTGGTAGCGGCCTAGCTACAGTGTGGTAGGGGTGGTTACCGTTAGATTTCCGTTCCGAAGTCCGAGCTATTGTTAAACCCCATGGTAACGACCCCTGAGGAATGCGACCACTTACCTGATCTATTCACTGCGAAAGTAAAATAGTAAAATAATATGAAGTTTAGAGAGTGAAGAAATAATATAAGTTATATGAATGAAAAAATAATGCTTTGTACATTTTAAATAAAAAAAAAGTCTTTGAATTGATAGGAGAGTCTATAGCCACCCAGACCCCCCCCTTGTATCCGCGCCTGACTAGTAATGTAATATACCTTTTGTACATCTACGGGAGAAGCTAGGGCCTAAATAAAATTACAAAGGGACTTATCATTTTTCTTAGTGGATTGAGCCAGAGACATAGACTTTTTTTTTTTTTTTTTTTTTTTTGGAAAAACTAATTTTCAACGATATTGGCACTCACAGCCTTCTTTATGTCCAATCTTCAAATGTTCTCTGAAGTGTGGACAAGTATCAAAAACAGAGTCGGTCGGGCA